>NC_056728.1:1113756334-1113888834 GCF_019279795.1 Protopterus annectens
AACAATGCTTTCGTTCACCAGGATGGAGGAGAGAGCCTCTAACCTATTGCCATTTCTAATTCTTTAGTTTCTAAAATTAAAGATATAGGTCCACCTCTTCGAATATTGACTTTTCAATCCAAGCTTTGCTATTATAAAATTTAATAATAAGCTCTAACAATTGGTTAAAAGTACGCTGTCCTGCTTGAATGGCAGAAGCACTTCCTTCAGAATTAAAGTTAGTCAGGCTAGAAATCCCTCCCGATATGGAACCATTTATCGGCGGACCCAAATTAGCCATAAGAGGAACTTTCGCTTTCGGTGTGGCCTCAATCCGCTGGTCTAAAGCGTCTAATTTGTGCGTAATGTTGTCCATTCTTGTTGTGAGAGCCCTAATAAGGAGATCTAACAGCCCTTAAGCAGGACAGCGTACTTTTAACCAAGAAAGCACTTCCTATACTCAGTCTGTCTCCCGTTCTGGCAATGGTTCGCAAATACGAACCACGGAGCAAGTTAACTCGACCAATTTACCGATGCCTCCAGGAATCACAGGGATCCCAAATTTTGGTGTGTGGATACACAACACTGATAACTTGGTGTTTGGCAATCAAGCTGTCAACCTGGACATCGACAATGGCTCTATACCAGTAAGTGAAACCTCCATAAATATTTTGCTGAAAGATTTTGACACTAAACTTTTAAAATTGAAAAAGCTACAGCTGGAAGTAGCTTACTTTCATCAATGCATTAAGGACAAAATGATACCTAAGGGGCTGCGTTCTAACTTTTGTCCTACTGGTTTGTTCTATAATGCTGACTTCCTTAAAGAACTCTGTCAGCTTTTTGATAATCAAGGGTTTCAATTGTTAGAGCTTATTATTAAATTTTATAATATTGAGATAGCAAAGCTGATTGAAGAAGTCAATATTCTTGATGGTAAACTTAAATCTAACCTTGAATTTGAAAGATACAAGTATGACTATACTAGAATTTTTTCTAGTATAGATGGAGTAATTGAAAAATTCAAGGTCACAAAGAATAAGAAACTAGTTAGGGATAGGCTAAGTTATACCAATAACTCAGCATATCCTAAATTGAAAGGCTTCTCTCACCAACAAGTGTCTGGGCATTTAAATGAAGGAGTGGACGATGAGAGTTCTTTTCCGGTAACGGAAGAAAGTGGACTAGTTACGGATGAAATTAATCCTAACAATTTTATAAATAAAGTACCTGAACGGAATAATGGAGGGAAAATGTATAATACTAGGAGCAACAACCCTAAAAATGGTCTTAAACGAAATGATGAAGGTAATACTGACCATTTTTTAGGGAAAAAGACTTCCTGTCAGACCTACAAAAAGAATTGGAACAACAGAAACTAACTTTATTGACTGAAACGGACAATAATTGTGAAAATGTTTTGACTATATTAACTAATCGGAAAGGTGATTTTAAAATATATAATTTTTCATCTTTTCATGTTAATCCTTGTTTAGTGGAGTTATTGGCTTATGGTAATACTTTCGTACCTACCACCAGTTGCGACTTGGTTAAGACAATAATTGATCTTAAATGTTTCGTAAGAAAATTAAACTTGAAGCTTTTGTTTGATACCCAAGTGATAACAAGTGAGGTAGGGCTTAAACTTGCAAGCACTTACAATCCACCTTTGCACACTGGCTTATTACTCTTTGAGAAAATATGTGAATTGGACTTGAGACATTTAACTTCAACTAATTTAAAGATGAATAACATTACTAATAATGCCTCTGATGAACAAATGTTGGAGTTGGACTTGCTTTGCAGGGCGCATGTCAGGGTTATTAAGCCAGACAAAGGTGGCGGTCTAGTAATTTTAGATAAGTGTAAATATGTCAACATTATGGAGACCATCCTTGAAGGACCTGCTTACATACCCGCGTCCTTAAATGAGTTAAATACCTCCCATGTTAGAAATAGGAGTTTCTTCAGAGATCTTTTCCTTAATGGAGACATTGACATAGACACTTATAATTACATAGACATCCAAATGCCCAAGACTCCAGTAATATTTGGGATCCCTAAGATCCACAAGGATGTGCAGAACCCACCTTTTCGAGCACTCATAGACAGTCGTCTTTCCTTAACTTATCCATGTGCCCAGTTAGTAGAGAGTATTCTATCCAAATATTTGAAGAAAGTCCCCCATATCTGTAAGGACTCTTGGAGTTTCTTGGAAAGGATACATAAGGTGGACTATGATAGTGCTTTCAATTTTTTAACTATAGATGTGGTAGATTTATACACATCTATTCCACATTTGGAGGCACTGGAATGGGTTTCACTTATGCTAACTGAACTTAAAGCTACAAAAAGGGAGATCAATGTTGTCACTCAGCTACTAGACATTATACTATCATCCAATTTTTTTGCATTCAATGGTAAATATTACCTGCAGACACAAGGGGTGGCAATGGGGTCCCCATGTGGGGCCAGTGTTGCGAATTTATTTATGGCAGACTGGGAAAAGATATATATACTTGATGATACACTCAGGAAAGAAAAAGTTAAATTCTACACTAGGTACCTGGACGACATTTTTATTTTATTGGAGGGTGACAATGAGGATGCGACGAATTTAGTGTCTGCTTTTAATGACACCACTTCCTTCTTGAGGTTTACTTCCAAATTTTCTGAGAGGGAAATTGACTACCTGGATATTAGATTGAGTAAAGATGTCATTAAAGGTGAATATATTTCAAGTATTTATAGAAAACCTACTTACTGTAATTCCCTCTTACACTTCAAGAGTTGCCACCCGTTCAAACAAAAGAAGGCCATAATTAAGGGCCAATTGATTCGAGCGTCCAGGATCTGTAGTACTGAACAACTTTTTTTAAAAGAATGTGACCTATTAAAACTTATGTTCACAAATAGAGAGTACCCCATCCACCTTTTTGAAGAATTATTTCAGGAGGTTAATAATAAAAGGGCTTTAGGTCTCTATCCTCCCCTTCTACCAGCGAAACAAGTGAATGAACCAACTTTCAATTTGATGTTGGATTTAACCTTGGAGAAGAATACGACATTGAGTAATAACCCTGACAATTTTGTTAACATGGATAAACCAGTAGTTAACAATTATGAATGTAGCTTTATTACGACTTTTAGTACTGATTCTAAGACAATCCAATTTATTTTGTATAAAAATTGGTACTTTATTTCCAATAATCAACAACTTTTGGATAAGTTAGGTAAGAAACCTAGGTTCACCTATAGAAGGGGTAACAACTTGAAAGTTTTATTGCAGAGGTTTAATACACCTAACTTGATTACAAGGGCAAAAGGGTCATTTCAGTGTGGGCACTGTAATTACTGCCACCTCGTGAAAATGACTGGGGTCTTCTCCATTCGAGGTAGACAATTTAGAATTAATCATAAATTAAACTGTGAGTCTAGATCCATTATTTATTTGGCCACTTGCAATTGCTGTCAAGCTTTCTACATAGGGAAATCTGATAGGAGGTTAAGGGATAGAGTGTACGAACACGTCTATGCTATGAGGAAACAGAACAATGAAAATGCATTAGCTAAGCATATTTCAAAAAATCAGGGGCACAGTTTTGAATTCATTGCAATAGACCAAGTATTAAACGCAGGAAGAGGTGGACCTATATCTTTAATTTTAGAAAATAAAGAATTAGAATGGCAATATCGGTTAGATGCCTTCTCTCATCCTGGTTTGAACGAGCATTGTAATATTGCTTGTATACTGAGACTAAAAAGTTACAAACGTTAACATTATTTAGAAAATCTTCTACTATAATAATTGCTATTTACATATTTATTGATTTCCACAAGTTTACATATTTCTATGTCTGCCATATGATTCTTAAACTGGCAGCCTTGACTTAACATTTTCATGTTTGAGTAGCCCTTAGTAGGTCATGGGAATAGGGCAGTATTAGATTATTGTAAAGCCAATTAATACTGAGTTAATTTAATGGAGTTAATGTTTTTAATGTGATTTTTTATAAGTAAAATTTTTTTTAAAAAATTTTAAGATTTCCATAACATATAAAGTTGATAAATTGTTGATTTATATGATCATAGGAAAATGAAATGAAACAACACAGATTTATTTTACAAGCATAAACATATATATATACATAATTAATGAGTAGGGTCAGTTGATAAGTATTATGTATATAATAACATATATTTTTATTTAATATTCTTAGATTATGTTTTTATTTACAAAAGTTCATGCATGAATATGGTTTACATGATAAATGTCTTTGTCTTAAATTGCAATGTCTTTTTAAATGGCGTTATTTGGGGCACGCAATGACGTGATATTTAAAGCCTGTTTTGGCGTTTTTTTCAAAGTTCCTCTGAAGAAGCTGTAGCAGTGTCTCCAGTGAAAACGCCTTTATTATTGTTTTGTACCAATAAACTTGGCGTTAAGGTTTTGTCTTTTGCCGAGTATTTACTTTCGTAATAGTTCGCTTTTTATTGGTGTAGGCTGTTATTGGTTGTTGGCTGTTCACATACGTACAGCTTGGATTTCGTGAAAGACTTGCACTACGAGGAGTCTGCATACTTGTTTTTCTCTTATTAATAAAGAACAGATGTGGATTGTTAATTTAGGGGCATTGTTCAAACCTGGATTGCATTATTATTGGTAATCAGATGAATATTTTGATTGTGGGTTATGCTGAATAAGAGTGGAACGTCACCTCTTATTTTTATTGTATACGTATTTCCTTCAAAAGTATATAATTAAAAATGAGGTTTGGCAACAAACTAAGTTGTCCAGGGACATCTTCAAGAGGGGTTAGATTGATAGTAGTGGGAGTTAGGTGGGCTGGGGAGATGAAAGCATTAAGTGGAGGGAAGAATGATTGGGAGGAAATGAGGTAAGGGTGGGGAGGAGCTTAAGGGCTTTAGACAAGTGTAGCTGGGCAAGTAATCACATTTTGGCATGGACATGCTACTTACTACAATGCAGGTTTATGTCTAAGACGACCTGTAGACACTGTTGTGGTCAGTTAGGCCTTGTGGTGTGGCACAGGTAGGTAATGTTTGGATGTTGCAGTTAAAGGTTTGGTGCACTAGCTGCTTGGGTGTTCAGGCAGTATGGTAAGAGCTCTGTTTCAGTTAAAGATTTTAGCAGGGTGTTTGTTCGATGGCTGAAGTCGTATTGGTGGTTATCAGCAGGCTGTTTATCATGTTAAGTGCATGGCTTGTTGGTGGGGTGCTCCCACCCTACGGTAGTCTTTGGTGGAGGCCCGTTGCAGTTTCACAGGTTTTAGATAAAAGGATATACATCCTTTGGTTCCTTAACATATAGTAATGCTAAATGGTGCTGGTTAGTGAAGTGAGTAGAGGGACATTGGGGGTGATCAGGTGGGGTCTTGTGCTTCTTATGGCTGGATTACACTTCCCAGCATCGTGAGTGTCAATCTCCAGTGTTTTGCGGGCTTCTAGCTTACAGGTTATCACTGCACATGTGTGCTGTGGCTTAATCATTATGGGGATGGGAAGGGTTAAACTAAGAGAGATCTAAACCGACTTTTGCAGAATGTCCAGGTTTTTCTCTCTCAACCTGTTCTTCGTGGATTTGGTAGTTTGCTTTGTTGGCTGGTCATTGGTATTGAAGTTTCTGGAAAGGGTGTTGTTTGACTTTTGGTCTTCAGATTGTTAGGTATATGTCTGCCACCAGAAATCCTGTGATTTTAACAGTTCTAAGTGGTAGGAGCAATAGATAACATAGGTAGTGGTTCCCTGTCTGCTGGTTGTATTTCCTGGGGGTACAATCAGATGGAGCGACAGCTTCGGGTTTTGTTGCTGTCTAGGGTTCCAGTTTCTCAGCAGTACTTGGTTTTTGGTCCAGTCCATGTTCTGGGGTCTGGGCCAGGTCCCAATGTGGTCTGTTTGCTTGCAACTTGGTTCCTGGGTTGCCACGTGTTGATGCAGCAAGTCGGCAGTCAAGGTGTTTGCACCTCTGTCAGGGTTTTTTTTTGTTGTTGTTGTTTTTCTTCCCCTTTGAGTAGTTGGTTTGATCGAGGGGGCTTTGGGCAGGCAGTCGTTGCAGCAGTTAGTTCCATTTGGTGCCCTATGGTTGGTTTGGTTGGTCGGTCAGTGTTGCGGGATGTGAGAGGCTTGGAGTTGTGAAGTTTCCCTTATGGTTGATTTTCCTTGGTGGTTGTCATTTGTGCTGGCTGTGTGGCGCTGTTGTGGGCTCCAGGTTGTGAGGAGAGGATTTTGTGATCTTGAAGTGCTCCTGAGTTGTAGCCTTTGTTTTTGATTGAGTGGTTTTGACCCTGAACCTGATGATGATGTGCCAAGAGCTATGAATTTCTTGTTGCTTTTGTTGTTTTAAATTCTACCTCTGGTATTAATGTAATGGCTGTTGTTCTCTTTTGCTGACAGGCTTCTCTAGGTGTTTCTGTAGGTTTTCTCTGGTATGTGGAACAATTGTTCTGGATGGTGCTGAAAACAGAGAATTGTCTATTCTGCATGCTTTTGATCCCTGTACACCAACTTCTGCTTTCTGCTCTCTTGGGTCATGCATGTAAATGCTTCATCTCTTGCAGAGTGCCCCAAGTGGGAGAATGGGGGGGGGGGGAGGAAAAGAAAAACAAATATACAAATCAAAAGAGCACTTGACCGACTCAGTGGTTTTCTTTGCAGTGAATTATCTATTTTGTAGCACAAACACGTTCTGTTGCTATCTGCCTCATTCTTGCTTTGGTTCTGGCCCATCACTCCTTGCTTCATTCTTGGAGCATACATGGGACTTCCCTGGACACTAGTGGAAATGAACCAATTTCTTCAGGTCGTGTCGGATTGCTTTGGTTTGGATGCATCCTGGGAGGGTATTGGAAGGGGAGTGGAGAGTGGGTCCATGCCAAATCAGGGTTTCTCATGCAAAAAAAAAAAAAAAATTTAAATAAATAAATAAATGAGATAAAGTGATCATCGGTTGGTGTTCCTGCTGTTGGTTTTAGTAGTGGGTGGCATGAGAGAAAGGTAGGTGAGTGGCACACATTGTCTGAAGTGGTTGCTTTTTACTGACTGTAACTTGCCTGCGAAGAATAGTGACAGTTGCTCGTACTCGGTGCAGTGCTCATGACTGTTAGGGTGGGCAAAGTTAATGCGGACAGGTTTGAGGTACTGGCCTGTGAGGCACAAGCACGGTATATGGCTTCTGCACATCTCTCAATTGTACTTATTCCAGAAAGTTTTGGCCCATTTGCATAAATCCTTGATTTTGGCAGGCTGGGACTGACTGCTGTTGGGTGATTGGCCGCAGGGCATCCTACGATGGTCACAGATGTTCCCTGATTTTGAGGTGAGCAATACAGTTCCGTTCCTCATTGGCTGTTGAAGAGGGAGTAGCATGTTGCATTTACCTATTAATGACAGTGGTCGGGTGGGGAATTGTCATATCGGAGGGTGCATGCTGCTACTCGCTGTCCTAATGCCAAGTCACGAGGTGCCAGCATAGTTATGGGGGGTCCTGCTGTTATAACAGTAGCCTACAATGTTGTGAAGATAGCCGGTGTTATGGTTGCGGAGGTTAATTTTGTTATCAGTGGTTAAATCATCTTGCGAATACACTAAACCATAAGACAATATTGTCTAAAGTTGTAGGAAGGGAAGCTTTAAAGTAGTCTTGTATGTTAGCTTTGTTCTAGAGGTGCTCATGTATTTCTGTAAGGGAATTAGACAGCATTAGCATTTTCTTAAGTAAACAAATGAAGATTCTCAGGCAATTCTGTTAAAGAGGTGTTTCCGGACAGCTCAGTGCCATTGAGGTACACCATACCAGTATTACTTATAAGGTGATGCCACTGGCTGTAACAGATAAAATGGTGAAGGTATTGGGAATACAACATGTTTTTTTTTTTTTTCCTTCAACAATACTAGTCACCACTAAAGAATTAATTATTTGGAAGGCTATTAGCAAACAATGGGCAATCTCAGCAGACATACACAATAATCTGTATTTATTGAAAGCATCCACATTTCCTCGGTGTATTATTTGAAACAACCAGACTTTTCTTAAAATGTAATGTAAATTATCAGCCCTGCCACCTTCCTGAATTTTTTTTAATAACTACCATGCTTAGGCACTGATTTAACATTTAAAAGCTGCAAAGTAAAATGTGTCATCACATATTGTTTTACACTAAATATGTATTTTTTGACTGTGTCATACATTTACAATTCATAAAAATAAAATTATGAATTTAGAAAAAAAATCTGTAAAATGGCTAATCTGTAATCATCCTAAACTAGGGTCATACTGTGCAAATGTAAAAATCATCTGATGCAATGCGGGACAGGATAGTGGCTGTGCAGTGAGTGAGGAGGATAGGACCTAGTCAGCTCTGGCCATTGGCATTCAGACGTTTTGGTTGTGTGTGTGCTAAGAAATTACAGTTTTTCTTTTCTTTTACAGGTGGGGTACTGTGGACAGGGCATTGGTCGGTGACCTGAAGGAGGTGGGTTTGAATGGAGATAGAGGCTGTCACAGTGTGGATATCCGGTTGGTTAGAGCGGTGCTCTGCAGGAAGTGGTTTTGGAAGGTGACGTATTCTGCTGTGTTGGTGTGCTGCACTGGAGTGTTGCAGTTGCAGGAGTGAGCACTATGAAGTCATAGTTAATCTTACTTTGTGCTCATAATGGGATGTCATTGTTGGTTCAGATAGCAGCTAGTAGGGGCACGTGAGGAGGAGGTATATTAGGGTAGGGTGAATCTGGGTGGGAATTGTTTCAGGGGAGTAGTGTGGGGTACCACAGGAGGGCTACAGTCAGTTTCAGGGTAGGTATGACTTCTAGAGGCAGGTGGAGTTCTGTGTGAGTAGATAGTTATACAGGTATGTTGGGGGATGTTGGAGGAACTGGAGCTTTGTGGTTAAGCAGAAGTGGGAAGTCTTAAGCAAGGCATGGATTAGGCTTGCTGTTGGGAATTTAGGGTACCTTTTTGTTAAAAGACTAGATGCATTTGGAATAGGGACTTTGGGGATATGAATATTTAGTAGGCTTGAGAAGTTTGGAGTTTGGTTGGGGGGAGGGAGAGTGTTTCCTAGGAAGACTGCCTCTCAAGAGTGCATGTGTGGCCCAGCGTCAACAGCCATTGGGAGAGGCTTATGTCGTCTTTTCATTGCTCATACAAACACTAGATTAAATACATTGTAGAGCAGGGAAATAATTCCTGTCATTGCTTGCAAGTTAAAGGTGAACACATGGGCAGAATGTGGTAGAAATACTAATGGTATATCATCGCATATTAACAGCTTTAATTGGGAAACCTAAGAAGGATATAAAAAAAATGTGGGGGGAAAGAGAAGAAGGGGAGACCTAAGTAATAATTACATTGAAAAATGTTGATTTAGGGGGTATGGGGGTGGGTCCCCTTGATAGCATGCAGCTTAAGACGTTGTGGTTTGTTGCAGTGAATTTACAGTTGCTTTCCTTTTACAGATACATAATGAAGGTGCTCACAGTGGACGTTGTGCCGGTGGCTGGAGTGATGGTCAATGAGGTCGTAAAGGATGTGCACAAAGTCACAGTTGCATATCTGAAGATGTTGGAGGCACAGAATTTGAGGTGAGATGATAAAAGTGTCTGCATTCCCTAGTGGCTGAAAAAGGTAGGTTGCGCAGGTGAGGCATGCTGCAGGAGGTGTTTGTGGAATTGGAAGGTGGAAGCAGTCAGGGTTTGAAGGAGGGAGTTTGGAGAGTGATATATTTGACAGGATGGATGTTACTGTTCTGACTGTATCGGCTGCAGAAGACATTCTACTCACTAGAGAGGTATAATAGGGCCACAGAGTGTGGTTAGAAGTGTACCATGGTTAGTGGTTTCTTGGACTGGATGTTTTGGTGGTACAGTGGGGCAAGGGTAATCCTATAGTGAACCATGGTTAGTGGTTTCTCAGACTGGATGTTTTGGTGGTACAGTAGGGTCAAGGGTAGGGTTGCCAACTATTCAAATGCCCAAAGTGGGACATGTTTTGTACAAACGTCAGATTTTGCAAGGCAAAACATACCCACAGCCAGTACAAAGGACAGAACTTCACTGTTTTGCCTACATAAATGCTTATCCTTGTAGCATTTTAGTTGCTTATTGTGTTTCTTATAACATTTAGGTGTTTCAGAAACAGAATAACTGTTTTATGCAACTATTACATTAAATATAGGAAATATTTTTGTCCTAATATCTCAGGACATTTGCCATTTTTTCAATTTTTATGCAGGACACACCTATCCAAAGAGGGACTATCCCTCGCAAAGTGGGACATGTGGTAGCCCTAGTCAAGGGTAATCCTGTTTTAATTTCATTAAGGCACACTTTAATTTCATTAAAGTATGTATCAGCACTGGTAGGTTAAGGCATGGGGTTGCTGACGGTGATCTATTGTAATTTACAGGTGATAGGTACACCAAATGATGTTTGGCTTAATCATTACCTTTATGGCAGGTAGTTGGGTTATTAGTTTAGGTAGTAGGGAGGGGGAACAGCCTGGTCAGGCTGGTTGTCAGAGAAGAGGGACAGGCTTGCCCTCTTCTGTTCCCCCTCTGGTGTCTGGATGTTCATTTCAGAAAATGAGAAGCTGGAGGAAGCCTGCTGAATAGGTAAGCAAGCAGAGGTAAGAACCCTGCTTATTTGGTTGGAAGGTAATTCAATGAATGGTATATGAAGTGAAATGGGATGCTGCTTCATATGAGTAAGGTCATGCCATCCTGAATTATTTTGCTAGATGGGCAATTCAATAAATCGGATATGAAGTGGGTCTGGGACGCTGCTTCATAAGTAAAGTAAGTGAGCAAAGGTATGGATGCTGCTTACTGGGCAGGATGAGTAGGTACAATGTCCTGATTAACATTACAAGGTTGTTTATGCTGTGTTTAGAACCAACTATACTATGTTGAATTGTAATTCATTTTGGTGACCAAAGCTATGTTATGGAAGTTTAATAAAGGTCATCAAATGTCATTCGGTGAAATGTGTTTATTGAAGAGGACCTGGACAAATGAGGTTTGGCAACAAACTTCAAGAGGGGTTAGATTGATAGTAGTGGGAGTTAGGTGGGCTGGGGAGATGAAAGGGTTAAGTGGAGGGAGGAATGATTGGGAGGAAATGAGGTAAGGGTGGGGAGGAGCTTAAAGGGATTTAGACAAGTGTATCTGGGCAAGTAATCACATTTTGGCATGAACTTGCTACCTACCCACCCTCCCTCTTTTTGTTGGTGATTTAGTGGGGATTATGGTCATATTATCAGTCGGGGAAGTTGGAGAAGAGAGACAGGTTTGCCCTCTTCTGTTCCCCCTCTGGTGTCTGGATGTTCATTTCAGAAAATGAGCAGCTGGAGGAAGCTTGCTGGATAGGTAAGCAAGCGGAGGTAAGGATGTTGCTTATTTGGTTGGAAGGCAATTCACTGAATGGTATATGAAGTGAGATGGGACGCTGCTTCATATGAGTAAGGTCATGCCATCCTGAATTATTTGCTTGGATGGGCAATTCAATAAATGGGATATGAAGTGAGTCTGAGACACTGCTTCATAAGTAAAGTAAGCGAGCAAAGGTATGGACACTGCTTACTGGGCAGGATGAGTAGGTACGCTGTCTTGATTAACATTACAAGGATGTTTATGCTGTGTTTAGAACCATCTATACTATGTCCAATTGTAATTAATTTTGGTGACCAAAGCTATGTTATGGAAGTTTAATAAAGGTTGTCAAATGTCATTCAGTATGATGTGTTTATTGAAGGGGACCTGGACAAAGTAGGGTTGCTGAATGGGTAAATGGTATGCTTTCTAGTAATATTTGGGCTGGTAGTAATGTTGTTTTAATGATTTGGATATGATTTATGTTTTTTATAAAGTTTGTCATAAAGTGTTCAGAATAAGTCCAGTGTTTCTGAACTGTCACTTGAAAGTTTATGCATTTAAATAAGGTTTTTTTCCCTTCATGGTAACACACAGATGACACCATGCAGCGACACCTGGTTTGTGGAAGAAGTAGCTGAACCTGTCTGCCATTAAACCTCTTTGCACGCTGCTTTCTGGTATTCTGTGGTTATTTAGCCCTGGGGATTGCTTATTTGAGTGCTGGAATATTGTGTGGATCTATATACATATATATATATATATATAGACACACACAAACACACACACACACACACACACACACACACACACGCACGCACGCACACACACAAGGCCTTTTATTAATTCTTTACAAGTGAGAAAAAAATAGTAATTGTGTTACGTGTGTTCAACAGACTGCTTTAAGGGAACAGCTGTTGGACAATCTTGGAAAGATGGGAATATCACATACATTTTTTGAACTACTTGCTGCGTTACTTTTAATTTCTATTGCAAATAAAACCATTTTGGTAGCACAGTGAAACACTCTGCACTTCAATAACACACATTTAATGAAATTGCTGTTTGCTGACAATGGGATTATTTGTGTTGGATTAATTAACATCATCATCACTCAGTTTATCTGGTGATGATCTTAGTCAGGAATATATTTTAAACTGTATTTCTTATATGTAGCACTACCAAGGGCATCTGCAGTACTATTCTGTAAGACTTGTGAAATGGGATTGATAGCTTTACTGGAGATTTCCAGAACTTTTCTCAAGTTCTGCAAATGGTGCATACACAGGCACCACACACCTCAAAGAAGAAGGTGGAGTGGGAGGAAGTTATTGAACTATATATTGTTTATTGGTTGTGCATGAAAGTACACTGCAATGCTTTAGGACCTGATCAATATACTTTCTCAGGTCTGCCCAATGATGTAAAATCATTGTATTATCATATTATTATTAGCATTACAAAATACACATATAAACAGTGGATATTAGGGTCTATATTATATTCTCAAAAGCCGACAATATCAAAGCTGATATTGTCGACATGAGAATAGCAAAAGCGGAGAACATCGAACGTGTAAATGGAAATCTCTTTAAGGGGAGATTTCCATTTACTGTAATGTGTGAGGTCTCGGAGTTGGTATATTTAAGTAGCGGGGGGGTGCAGGAGGGCTTGCCTCCCTGCTTAACATATGGTGTTAACAATATGGTGCTCAATGTTTTCAACCGTCGATCTTATAATATAGACCCCGATATTATGGGGTAACAATTTCTGTTAACAGCACAGTAATACCTGCAAGACTGTGTTCATCCTGAAATTGACTATTTGCCATAGCTGCCATAGCAGCAAACGGTTCACCAATAGTAGATCAATATCTCAGTCACCCTCCCCCGCAAGAGTATTCAGTGCCTCTAAATGTATCAACTGCAGCTGCACAACATTGCTTAAATTTACAGAGCTGCTTGTTGCATTTGTTAATATTTTACAGAGATGAAGACAAAATGCAGGATAAAGAGGAAGGGTGCCTAACTAAAGCTATACATTGAAACCTTTTAGAAATACTAAACATTGCAGTCCTCCACTCTACGCTGTATACAAATCCAGGTTCAATAAATAACCCATGTTTTTTTCTCTTGTTTTCCTTATAATTTCATAGCTATTGAGGAGGTGAGTTAACATCGCATAAGGTATCAGCAGAGGACAGAACAGCTGATTTTATGACCCCATAAGTATGATTTAACATCAAGAAGGAAACAAAATCTAAGAAGAAAATAAAAATACAGTGAAATAGAATCAGTATGTAACCACAGAGTGCAACCTGTTAGGTTGTCATACTTGAGAACTATAATAAGTGGTAAGTAAATTCATATTAATTGAAGTTTATGGAACTTTGTTAGATAAATCCCTATACATATTCAGTCATGTTAAAGGAAATGCAGTTATTACATACATGAATACCTTTATACTGTTAAAAGATCTAAACCTGAAGTAGTACCTATTACTATTTTTTTACACTACTTAACTACAGAAGGGTTGTGGAATTTCATTACAGAAATTCATATAGTTAGTTATAGGAAAGGAAGTGTAATATTACAAAGATGAAAACCTTTGAAGTGAAACTTGAACCAGTACTTGCCCCTATTTACGGTTGAAGTTATTAACTGTAGCATATAATTAGTTATTTTATCACATCCCCATAAATATGGGTATTCCTGAACCAGTTCATGTGAGGGTACATAATTTACCGCTATTGAATTTGTTTTAGTTTCATTAATTTTCTATCCTGAAAAGATATGAAACTGTCTCAAAATGTTCCACAACACTGTAATGTCTTTTTCTGATTTTGCCAGGTACAAAATAATATCATCTGCAAAAAGATCTGTCTTTTCATGATTACCATACCAATTATATACTTGAATTTCTAAGTCCCTTATTTTCTATGCCAATGGTTCTAAATAGAATGCAAATAATAAAGGGGAAAGAGGACACCCCAGCTTGGTTCCCCTGCTCAAGCAAAAATTATCAGGGAGGACCCACCCATTTTAATTTTTGCCTCTGATCCCTCATATATTCTCCTAATCAACCTTATAATTTTTTCAGGAAATGTAAATGATTCCATTGCCCTGCTCATAAAGTCCCAGCTTACTCTGCATCAAGATCCACCAACAACAATGGTATTTTCTTAGATTCTGCTTCCCTCTGGATCATCGGTGTTCTGTTATTGTTGTCAGAAGTTTGTCTCCCCTCCACAAAAACACATTGATCCATATCTATCCGTTTTGGCATTACTCCCATTCTTTTAGACATTATAGAAATAAATACTTTATAATCATGGTTTAGTATTAAAATGGGGTGTATGAAGCTGGATCTGATGGATCTTTACCCTCTTTAGGTATTACAGCCACCATTGCTTTCTTCCAGGATGGTGGTAATGCTCCTCCTCTTAAAATACTGTTAAATAAAACCTTCCAGATCTTTATAAGTTTTTTCCTCCTAGCTTACAAACTTCCACAGGAATACCATCTATCCTTGGGGACTTTCCTGTATATTGGTTATACATCACAATTTTTATCTCATCTCCTCCTATCCTGTTAGCAACTAAGCCTCATCTACCTCTAACCTTGGCATATTTAATTCTCCTATAAACATTTCCATTTTTACCTTTTCTTGATTTTCATATTTCTCTGCTTTATAGAGACTCTCATAGAATTTACGAAATATTTCTAATACCTCTACATGATCTCTTGTTACCTTCTTTATTATAAGCTCCCTAAGTTTGGCAACAGCCCTTTCTACTTTCTGTTGCCTGACTCATTGTGCTAAAAGTTTTTGTGCTCTGTTGTTATTATGAAAAAATAGTTGCTTAACAACAATCTTTCTAAGCTTGTGCATATTATCGAGGTAATCCCTTATTTCTGCCTAGCATTCTGCAGTTGATCTTCTTCTTCTTCTTCTGTGGGATTCCCCCATTTTGCAATACTTTAACATTTGTCAGTCCCTCTAAATAATTCTTGCTACCTCTTAATCATAGCTCCCTTTCTTTTATTTCCACCCTATTTTTAAACTCCACCTTAATTTTATCCCACTCCCTAGCTATTTCTTCAGAAGAAATGTCTATCATCTCTAACAGCCCCTGAATAACCTCCACCTCCATTCCTTAAATTCCTCTCTTTTAAACAGATAGGTGGGAAAGTGCCAATGACTCATTTTTATTTCATTACCCTGTGTGACAACCCTCCACTGGACCAGTAATGAAGGAGCCTCAATCCTCACCACTAGCAACAGTGGGGGACCTTCACTGAGAAGACTGACAAGTACACACAGTATTTCCAGATGCAGCTCTCTGCATTGTGTAATTTCCCTTAAAAGCACACAGAGGCTGTCAGTCTGAGGCTGGTTTCTTCCTCTTCCTCCAGATATCCAGTAAGACTCCTACCTGGCACAGCTATAGGGTTGAGATCTTAGCTGAGTGACCAAGCCAAGACTTCCAGCAACCTGTCTGTCCAACCAGTGCTTTGTGATCCTGCCCAAGTAGCTGATACACACACTCTAAGAGGTTTGATTTGCACACACACCTGGAAAAAGGCTGGGACAGGTTTACTAGCTATGCCCCCTTCTGCCTAGACTATAAGGTTGTTTTCACTGCCACCAGTCCCTCCTTATCAGCTACATTAGGGCCCTTAACAAAGGGTGTCCAATCTTACTGTATAATATTAATATTAACACAAATGGTGGTTTAACCAACAGAAAGGTTATTAGGAGTGTCCCATTCAATGTCACCAAATAAATATGCAAGTACTCTCAAAACTGAAATATCTCTACACACATCAGCCACAATGAAAGATTTAAATATATTTAATAATACAGAATGAACTGGCACCCCACCTAAGCACCATGTTTAGTCATAGATTCACCTCAGGCTTTGTGCCCACTGAATAGTGCACAGCGACGGCTATCCCACTACACAAAGTGGGAGCCACCAAGGACCCCGGGAGCTACCTCCCCATTAGCCTAACAAGCCTGGTCTGGAAGGCCATGGAATGTATAATCATGGAACTTATAAACAAAGACATTAGTAATCTCCAAATTCTGGACCCCACCCAGTTCGGGTTTGTAAAAGGCTGATCATGTCTCCTAAACCTGATTGACTTCTTTGAAGCAGTCACCAAAGCTGAAGACGTGGGTAAGGTGGTTCACACAGCCTATCTAGATCTCGCCAAGGCTTTTGACACTATCCCCCACTCTGGAATTATAGATAAGCTCAATAAACTAGGTATAAATCCCTATGGCACAAGATGGGTTGCCAACTGGCTCACTGACAGAACCCACACTGTGAAAGTAGTAGACTCCAAATCTGACTTCAGACCAGTGACAAGTGGAGTACCACAGGGTTCAGTCCTGGGTCCTCTCCTGTTTGGTATCTACTTTTCTGAAGTACAGGCTAACACAGAAGGTCTTTGGCTAACAAAGTTTGTAGATGACTGCAAACTAGGAGCCATAATTGAAACTCCTAATGATGTGGACATCCTATAAAAGGGCCTCACTGAGACAGATGCCTGTTGTCAAAGCAATGGCCTCAAGCTCAATGCCAAAAAGTGCATTGTCATCCCCTTTGGTTAAAAACTCTGTACCCATGAGCTACCAGATAGGTGGTAATCTACTTAACACCAAAAGTGTGATAAGAGACCTTGGGACACAGGTGGACAGTAGTCTCTCCTTTGATAATCACATTGCCACAGTAGTCAGGAAATCCTTCTACATGGCATACCTCATCACAAAAGGTTTCTCATCCAGGAAAAAACAGTCATTGTTCTCCTCTACTCGTCACTCATTAGACCCATTATAGAGTACAATGCCCCTTTTGGTATGTACCTCACAAGACATCTACAACACTGGAAAGGCCACAGAAATACCTCACAAAGAGGATTACCAGCCTCAAATAGAAGCCCTATGCAGACTGTCTCAAAAAACTCCAGCTTTACTCTGTCACATATTGCCTACTCAGAGGTGATCTCTGCCTAACATACAACATTATGTCAAACCCAGAGCTGTTGGACATGCTCCACTTAAAGAAATCCCAATCCCTCCGAACTACATGGTCTAGGGACCTAAACCATGTCATAGCAATAAACAGAATATGCTGGAGGGATAGATTCCTGTCCCAGAGACTTCCCATACTCTGGAACAAACTACCTATCTCTATCAAACAAAGCTCCTCATTAGCACTCTTCAAGAAAAATCTTGATGATTGGATGGGAAATAGGAAATTCACCCTGGGGATCACCTCTGTGGCTCTGCTCAACAGGGGCACAGAAAAATAATTTTCTTGGGTGGTGAAAGCAAGGGTACCTTTTGGGCTAAGCTTGTATAGGCCCTAGGGCTGATAGCCTAATACCTAAAATAAAAGAACAAGACAATACTAAATATATATTCACAGTGACATCAGAGTTCAAAACCACAGGAAATATTTAAAATAGCATTGCAGTATAGGCCCACAGAAATAAAGAAAAACATTTAAACTAAGTTTTACTATATTCCTGACTGTAGCTAAAAGAATTACTCTATTCACTAATAATTTACTATTAGAGCAAGGCAGATATGGTGAGTGGATATTGTTGTTGTCAGGTCCAAGACATAATGCAGAATGCTCTGTCTCTCTAAGAGACTTCTCAAATTAATCTCTAACATATTACTGCTGGGATAGCTTAAAAACAACATAATTTCCGGTCATTTATTTATTTTATTTATTTATTTTATTTTACATTTGTTGACCGGGCTAGTCCAGCTGGATCAATGTCCATTTTCAGTGGAGGCCCGGGGAGAAAAGCTCCACAGATTAAAGCATGGTTATAGAAATACATGTAAAATAAACACTCATGATACAGGCAATGAGCAAAAATACAAAGATATTAGTTCAGGTCAGGTAATGCAAATCTAACAAAATAATTAAAAAAGACAACAGTAGTAACAATAGAATCATAAAGTTATTTGTGATTAGAGAGAAAGATTGCAGTGTTGAATAAATACATAAGATAGTAGAAAGATGAAAGTAGGTTAGTCAGGATTGGTACAAGAGCAGAGCCAGAAATTGTTCAGATGTGACTGTTATCTGACTTCTATTATCCAGGCCAAAACCCCCATTGCTAGAAGCTGGCAGCATTTAGCATCTTATAAAGCCTTTTGTTTTATTGAAAGCCCTCAAGCAAAAAAAACACTCCCCCAATACCCTCCTAAAACCTATTAATTTAATACTAACTTACAAAACTATGTACACCTATAAATATTGAGATTTTACCCTCATAATAGGAACAAAAGTCCCAAACTGACAGCCACACTCACAGACTAGAGTTAACCTTAAACAGAGGTCACCAATGCTAAGACGCGTGGTGTAGCCTGTGCTTCTACTAAGTGCTGATTGGTTTTGTATTATCTTTATAGCTCTCCCAGCTGGGAAAACCCCTGAATGTTTTCAGAGAATATTAACTACCTTGAGAAAGCCCCTTTCAAAGAACATTATCTAATTTGTGAAAAACCCTGAATATTTTCAGAAAACATTATCTCCTAGCCAAGTTCTATTTTCTTTTTTTTTCCTCAGCCACTCTCCGCCAGACTATAGCCATTTTCTCTTTATCAGATTGTCTCCATGGAGACATGAGAACCAGGCAGCCAGTTTCTCTTTATCAGACTGTTTCCATTAAAACATGAAGACTAGCTGCAAAATTGTTACTGAACATACATGCACTTGCTAGAAAAAAGACTCATAATATTGA
Organism: Protopterus annectens; assembly: GCF_019279795.1. Classification (NCBI taxonomy): domain Eukaryota; kingdom Metazoa; phylum Chordata; order Ceratodontiformes; family Protopteridae; genus Protopterus; species Protopterus annectens. The sequence continues at coordinate 1,113,775,467 of NC_056728.1, forward strand.
GTGTTTTTTCATTTACTTGATCTCTCTTAAAACTTGTTACTAAATCAATCTAGGGTCTTTAAGCCAGTCATTTCCCCATGCAAAAATGAAAAAAGCACATTAATTTTTCTTTTATCATGCATTTTAACCAGGCTTTTTTTATACATTGCAGTGCCTACATTTCTTAAAATTGAACAAGAAGAGAGAGAGAAAGAATGGAGAAAGAAAAGAAAAAAAAACACAAGCACCTGTTTACAATCCCAATTACACTTAAATATTACTGAAAAAACTTTACTTTATAACATGTAAAGAACCACATGCCACAAAATTGGTACTATTTAAGAAAAAAATATTTACTTACAGTTAACTTTCTCCCTCCTCTTTCCTTCCCAGAGCACTTTTCGAAACATTAAGGACATGAAGTAGGGCATATGCTTTAAAGTCCCCCACAAGTCCAACGAATTCTGAAAAAGTCCAATATTTGCAGATTTTCTTGTGTCATATTTCAAAAATATAATTATTGCATTGTAATCCCATATTCAGTTACTGGTTTTATTATTGTTCATCTCTGAAATCCGGCCTCTGCTTCATTTCCATTATGCTCTCAATTCATCTAGTCAACTCGCTTGCTCCCTTCCTTCTCTCCAACATTTTCTGTTGAAAGATTTGAAAACATTTCACAGGTATAGTCCCTCTGTGGTCTTCATTACCAGAAGAGCAAGATGCAAAATCTCCTTCTGTTTCACAGTTTACCTTTTTTGTTGGACAAATTTTTGTATTTTCTCCTTAGCATGTACTTCATCAAAAAATGATTTTGTCTCTCCAGGGAATAATAACTTGAAGACAGCTGGGTACAGCAGTTTGAGTCTCACACCTGCAGCTTAACATCCCTGAATACTGGAATAAATGTGCTCCTCTTCTATCTGGTGTACAGACTAATCATTCTCCACAAACACTCTGCTGTCTGCCACTTTTAGTACTTTGTCCTTCTGCCACAATTTTGTCAGAATCATCTCCTTCTGCTGGTAGGATTGCATCTTTACTATTAAAGGTGTAGGTTGCTTTCTTATAGTCAGGTTTGGAGCATACGCACAATGTTCCCTTTCAACTAACAACTCCTGCTGCGGAATACCAGTCCAGTTGCTTATTTGTGCTTTCATAAAATTAACACAGTCTGTTACTCTCAGCTTCTCTGATATACCTCAGGTTTTACCTATGTGCTCTTTCCTCTAATTCTATTATTTTTTAAACATCTCTTCCTGAGCAGTCTCATATTTACCCAGCCTTTTCTTTATTTTGACCTCTGATTTTTGCACCTTTATCATCTCATCTGAATATCTGTTTAAAGCTTCTTCCATTTTTTCCAGCCTTTTGTTGTTTGTGTTGATATACTCCATCAGTGTTTTTTTTTTTATTTTAACCACTTCTGTATGCAGTTATCTTATATCATCCTGTAGTCATGTCTGAAGGTTGCATTGCTTTTTGCTGAACAGCTGCAGAACTTTCTCCAGTCACTGTTTCTTCCTCACTTTTTGTAGCTGATTTTTCCAGGTCTTCTGTATTACTTTATTCCTGGTATCTAGGCAGTGCACTTACTAAAATTTATCCATAAAACACAAGTTTACTAGCCTCCTCTTCTGAGTTTCTGTTTTCACACTGGGAGAGCGAGAAACAGGTTGTTACTCAATGTGCAGCCATCTTGGAAGTCCTTAACATATAACTAGTTAAAGACAGCTTAATGTTATTGAATTACTGAATAAAAATGTTCCTACTATATTTCTGTTTCACTGAAGTAAAGGCATTAAATGTACAACACTTACGAATCATTGTGCTGTCTCCGTCTGTCTCTCTCTCTCTCTCTCTCTCTCTCTCCTTCTCTCTGTCTCGCTCACTTTTTTGTTGTTTTCTATTTATGCCTGGGACACTTCCATTGCAGCCATCCATGTGTGGGAAAGATCTCTACTACCTCTGCCTGCCAAGGGACTGCTTCACAGGTTGGAAGCAGTGGCTCAATCTCTATAGGGACCAGAGCATATGGGAGCCTGGAAAGCTAGCTCGGCATTTTACTGAAATGTCGGCACTCAAAATGCTGACTGCCAACAAGCAAGAAAAAAAATAAAAACAAGACAGCAAACATAACAGCGAATCTCAAAAATCATTATTCTCCTTTAAACTTCTTTTTGTAGGTCCTACACCCTCCCCAAACTTATATATATCAACTCTGAGATCACCATACCTCAGAAAAAAAAGGAAATGTTCCTAGAAATGTCATCTCAGTCCTAATATATGTAAGTCCATTCTCCTGGCTACTCACTCTCCATAGTTCAGGACTCAATCCAGTGGGTCCCCACATTTCAAATGGTTGCTGCCTGTTCCCTAGCATCAGGACTTTATGGGGACTGCCATAGACAGGGTGGGACAGAGGCAATGGGGCTGATATGAATGCTGGTGTTAAGACTTGCTGTCCTGGTCGGCTCTGATCATCAAGCCACTGCAATCCTTGACGACCTCACCATCAGGAGCCATCCCACCCAGGTCTAGCAGAGCAAGGGAATGTATGAGTCTCCCCCCACACTGGGATGATACCAATCACATTCCCTTTGTGTCTGTCTGCCATCTGTATGTCTTGTCTCCTTTTCCAATTGTAAGCACACCATAGTGTTTCTGTCCATCTTCTTTTTATGTTTTGTATCAAAAACATTCCTTAACTCTTCCATAACCCTCTATCTACACATGCTGTTCATCTTCCTTCCCCAGCTTCCTTCACTAAAACATATATTTTAAAAAACAGGGCTCTATCCCCACCAAAAAATATTACCCACGCTTTCCCACCTCCTCCAGCACAACCCTTTTAACATGTTCCTTTTGTTTCCCTTGTCTGTTCTCCTTCCATTTTATGACTTTTATATCTTTCCTCTTTCCAGTTTTGTCAAAGCCACAACAGTGTGTCCATATAACAACATAAATATAAGTCTTTAATAAGTTATGATAAGCTGCAAGCCAGCAGCACTGATCCAGAACCACCACAAAATCTCACTGAAAGTTCTCAAGAGTTCCGTAGAACTTAACTCTCATTACCCATTGACAAAAAACAGATGACAGCATTCATGAATGTATGTACATGTGACGCACGTTCACAACTCCAGAAACTTTTCCACACATAAATCAATTCTTTTAATGTCAGCTGGATAGAGATATTCAAAACTGCACTGGGCATTTCCTAGGAAGCCTCAGAACCTCTAAATCCAGCATCACTTGTTCACACTTGTTTATTTAAGTATGGTCATAATGGTGCTATTCACATATTCAGAGTGATCCCATAGCCTCATCTTTATTCCCATTAGAGTCCAGATGAACCTATCTTTGGCTTTGCTGGACTGGTTTTCTATTCAAGAGTGAATATGCCCTTTGGATTTTCTGAGGTCCAGCATGTCCATTAATTTTGGTTCCTGAGGTGCTTTTCTCGTCTCTCAAATGGTTGCTCTGTGGGGATTTTCTGCCACTGAGGTGCAGCTGAGGATTCGGACATAACCTGAACTGGCATACTGTCGATCAGTGTCTCGGCTCTGAGGTTATTACTTTTGAGCCTCAGTTGCTGCAGGTTTCTTTTAGGTACATCCCAAATGTTCTCTGTTTGAGCCTTTTGACCCTCTGAGGAGGGGCACTGGGAGTCTTTTCAGTTGCTGCAGGTGTCTGGTAAGGAGCAATCCCAAGGTACTTGCTGCTCTGATGAGGGCCTGATGAGGATGCTTTGCGACTCTTGTGATGATTCCCTTGATCTTACTTGGTGGGGTCATGAGGTGGTGGCTATTCTGTACTTAAAACTTTACCATGGTGGCCCTTTTATGTAGGTGATTCAAATGTTATAAACTTAAAAGGGCAGGTCCCTAATTATGGCGGGATGAGCCATGTACGGATGGCCACCTATCTGGTGTAATGTTTCTGCACTTTTGACTTTGTTGCTGGGTGGCGCTATTGGGTTTTATGGTTTCCAGTGCACCACATGGATCTGCTTGGTCAGTTCCTTTCATGAGCCAATTGGTTGTGGACTGTGTTGATGCTAGAGAAGCCAGAGGTCCAGGTTGCAGTCATTGCTCTTGTGGTCAGCCACAACTGGTGACTGTTGGCGTGTACCTCCAGTGAGAGGCTTTGGGATGGCGACTTGAGTCTGAGGGGATGATGGTTTGTGGGACGCCACTTGTAACTGGTTTGGAGTCTGACATGGCTCCAGCAATGCTTATTGCCGTGTTCATTCTTATCCATTCTTTGCAAGGTCCAGGTAGGCTGTGTGGACCACCTTAACGAAATGTGCTCTGTGATAATGCCAGAAAGTGGGACCAGGTCCAGGTAGGCTCAAGGCCATTTTGGAGCCTAACTGGTGCCCATCACTTAGGAATGGCCTGTTGACTGTTTCAACTAAATCAACCATCTTTAAGATGGAGATCCCTTGCAGACAAAGCTGAAGCTGGTTATACCCAGTGTCATTAGGTTCCCAATCCCTGCATTTAGGCGGGGTCCATGTACTGTCCTGGACCAGCTTTGCACTCCCTTTTGGTCAGAAGCGCAAAGGGGCAATAGCCCAGGAGTTTATGAGTTGGTTTTAGCTCTTTAGCTTCATTTGGGACACAGCTTTGCCACTTTGGGTACACCACCTGTAGTGTGGCTTTTTGGCTTGGAGTTTTCCACCTGGTTGCAGCACCATGCTGTCAGGGGAGGAGCACTGTTGCAATATGCCGGAGTTTCCTGGTCCCATTCCCATGAGAGGGACCTTTTGAGAGTAGTAGACTGTACCTTTTTATCTGTGATGTATTTTTTGGACAAATTCTCAGCTCTGCCTTTGAAGATTGACCCAGGGAGTTTACACTTTACCTTTTGCTGGATGATGTCTGCACTAGTCTGCGGCTTGTATTTTTTTTTTTGTCTGGCTAGCTTATTCTGATTATCTGAGCCGTAGTGAAGGTTCCTAACATAACAAAAGAAAACCTTTTTTTGGGAGTTGTTTTTATAATTTTTCAGCTTTTAGGACGTATTGACTGAGTTGATTTTGTTTTGTATTGGGTGTCTGCTATGGACTTCCCTTTTGGGATTTTTGTTTTGTTCCAAGGCTGGCTCATAATGACCCTTGTATATTAAGCTTATGGGATTGGTTCTTTTTCTCAGACCTCTGCCTTGACGGATTTCTGGGGTGTGGTTTGTTGGGGGATCAGAAGATTTCTGCTCCCCCTTGGGGGCAGATTTTGCACTATAGAAACATCTTTTCCTGGAGGGGTTTTTCTTTTGTGGGTTTGTTGCTTTAGATCCCTTTGGATTCTGAGTTGTTCTTTAGGGGGGGGTGGGTTTGGATGTGTGGTTTGCAGCCTAGGTTCTGGAGTTGTTCATGATCAGAGAGATACAGTTTATGGTCTGTGGGGTGGTTTTTCCACACTGTGGTTTGGTCTAGGCATTTTTTCTAGGATAGAGGTGATAGAGGTGTTGGAGCTATTTTCGAGCTGGGAGTGGTCTATATTAGGTTGCCAGTCGGGATGATATTATATGAGGAGATTAAGTGCTAGGTCTTTTGATCCAGATCTAGTGGGTTTCTGCTGTGAGAGGTGGTCTTGCCCAAAGTTCTCATGAAGTGAGCAGACTCTGTTTGGGTTGTGGAAGTGGTTTTCAGTAGCTATTCTGGAAGGTTTGTGAGTTTGGTCTATGTAGTGGTATAAGGATAACCAGCTGTTTGGAGCACTGTTAGTTTGGCATGGAATACTTCTGTTTAAATGTTGTGTCACTGACCTGGAGGTGTTCAGGCAGGGACTATACGGTTGCCTGCTAGTGTGTGTGCTATGTGTTGCCAGCCCAAATACAATGTCCTACCTGAAGCTGGTAGTGCTGGGTGCTCTCCTCCCTATGGACCAGGCGTTCCCCAGTTTGCATTGAAGCATCTGTTCTCACTGCTCAGTTGGCTGTAAATTGGGTGCGTCTTTCAAGTTAGTTAGTCTTCTGCTTCATGTAGATAACTGGCATTTTCTTAGCCATTGTGAAGCCCTGTGGAGGAGGGGCGAACTTTTGGGCTGAGGTTGAGACTTTGCCAATATCCCAATGTCACGCCTTTGCCAATATGGCAAAGTCTAGGGTGAAGCATTCTTCCCCTTAAGCCAGGTGTGGCAGGTTGAGCATGTTCAGGCCTTTGGAACATAATTCTTGGACTCAGGCTGACAATACAATGAAGAATTGTTGAATCACAAATTCATGCATTCTGATTGGTGAGCTTGGCATAATTTTGGTGAATGTGGTCACCAATACTTAAGCCAATTGTTGAAATTGGGCAGCATGGGTTCATATTGTGGCATAATTCTTGGTGAGCACTAAGTCAGGGGTCATTCAGTTGCACATGGACAAGTACTGAGTCATATTTGTACATCTCTTGTTCTGACTTTTTGTCAGCCTCTGCCTGTCCGCGACCAGCCTGGGGGCACACTGACCCGGGATTGTTCTCACCTTTGGGCAGCTCAGTGTTGCCTTTGGTGTTGGGCCTAGCTTGTGCCTGAGGCAGTGTGTGCCCACCATCAAGTGTGTCAAGTGTGGGTGTGACTCCTTCAGTGTTTCCTGCTGGCTTGGACTATTTGGCTTGGTGAGTGTTGTGTTGCTAGGTGTTGCTTTTGTTTTGTGTTGGCATTGGGTTGGTGCTTTGTTTGTTGCTTGTGTTTGTTTTGTTGTGTGTATTGTATTTCTGTTTGTTGCCTTCTGTGTGTTTGCTTGTTTGGTTTTGACTGGTTTGAGGTCTATGTGTCCATTATTATGCTATGAGTTTGGTTTCATGTCATGCTTTTCCTTCTCCTGCTTGAGGGAGTGAGAGGGGTTTTGAGCCTCCACCTCTGAGGCATGGCCTTATCTGTCATGAGTTGGAATAAGTTGCTTCAGGCTCTACGAGTTCAGGTACATGATGTGCTTGTTGTTGGACAGGAAGTTTCCCTTGATAGACATGGATTCAGTGTTGGATTGGAGAAAGAGGGGCAAATGGTTTTAGAGGGGGGTTGTGAGGTTGTAGTGCTTTTGATATTTTAGAGAAGAGTTAAATTTTATATTTTAGTGAGCAAGTGAATGGTAATTTTGGGCAATGTGGAGGGGTAAATTGCTTTTAGTATAACAAGTGCCACTTAAGCAAATGTAAAAACAGTAACTTAAATGCAAAAAGCAAAAAACAGTAACTTAGGCAAAACAGAACACAAGGAAAGTAAAACAGTAAGACTCTTTACAAGGCTTTTAGGATAAAACAAAATTAGCAAAAACATGAAACAACATAGATGGCTAGATTCAGCAGGCCTGGATCCAAGCACCATTACACAAAGCATAAAATAAAAGCAAACAAACAACAAAAATAACCATATGTGCAAACAAAGCAGGCTCCTTGTGCATTTCATACAAGCTCAGCCAAAATGTGTACCACTCTCAAAGACAAAAAGTGCAGGGCCTAGCTCACAAGGGCAAATAACTGGCCTGAAGCCCATCAGAGTAAACCAGAACTAATACACTTTTAAAATAAACCACACACAAGCCCAAATAACAGATATGTAAACTAAAAAGGATGAGAATAAAGCACTTTGAGAACTAACACACAGCAGTTCACAACCTAGGCCACACAAGCTAGCTGCAGCCCACATTGTGTAAGAACCACAAACTGTCCTAATGTAAAACAACTGGTAAAAAGCCACAATGTAAACCCTTTAAGACTAGCCCAAGACTTAGAAAGCTAATACTGTAAAACAACCACTAAAGCCCAATCTTTAAAATAAGACACCTAGCCCTTTTAGGAGCAGTCCCCACTGAGCCCTCAACTGAGCAAATAGAAGCTTAGAAGGACTCAAATACACCTTCCCAACTAGAAGGATGTAAGCTAAAGCTTCTAAGCCTACCTTAATTACCACAAACACAAACAGTGCTAACCACAAACTTACAAACCCAAGTGCTTAAACCCTGAAAGAATACACTTTAAAATAATAAACTACAGCACAAACAGCTACCTGTCCTCCCTTCCACAACAGAAAACACTCCTCTCAAAGCAGTACAGTCAGTAATCCTGCAAGAATAGTGCAGGCATTTTAGGTTGAAAGCTACAGTATAATCAAGTCAATAAAAAGAACAATAAACTTTAATGCAAGAAGTGCTTTTAAATTGTGACTGATGGCAATGAATAAAAACAAAGAAATGCTGGATTAGTGATCAAATTAATACAACACAAAAGTGCAAAACAGCAGGCTCCAGGATTCACAACAATGCTACAGCAAACAACAGCCCACCACCTTAGACCAGAAATTCCCAGCAGTAACTAGCATCCAGCCTCTCCTCCCACAAGAGTGGGCACCACAAAGCCTTTTAATGTAAAAATAACTGACCTGAAGCCCAAGAGTGCCAAAAATAATACGGCCTGAAGCTAATAACTTTAAACAAACTCTAAAAGACTTTAGAATAACTGAACTTAGCTTTCCTAATCAGCAGTTCCCAACTTAGAAGGATGTAAGCACCCCAAACCTTCACTAATATAAAACAACTGGTCTGAAGACAAGTGCTTAAACTGCTTGGGAAGAAATGAGTTACAACAGTATAACATACAATTGTGTACAACAACTGTGAAAGCTAAAAAGCTTAAAAAGCAAAAATAAAAGCAAATAACATAAAAAAGGATTTTTTTTTTTTTTTGTGAAAAAAGATTTTTTGAGCCCAGGAGTTACAGGACATAGACAAGTGCAATGCAAGGCCACAAAGAAAGTTGAGAGAGAGAGAAGGAGGAGAGAGGCAAGCAATAACTAAAAACTTCCAGCCAGAGACCTACCACTCCTGAAAGTAAGGGACAGTGACAGACAGGGCTTACCACTCTCACTGATAGCTAGAAATACCCCCCCTCCAACATCTCACTGAATGGGCAGGAGCTTACAAATGGTCCTGGATACAGGATTGGTGCCTGTGTAACTTGGTTAACTTGATTGAGTATGTAGCAATATTAGTCCACACAGTTTGAAAAAAAAATAAAAATAAAAAAGGACTAAAAAAAAGTGCAGAAAGGGTTTATTAGGTAGAATGCTGTAAAGAGATGGGACTGGGGGGAGTGTCCTATCATCAGTGGTGGGGCTGGCGGCACTGCAAAAGCCACCAAATTCTAAAAAACAACAAAAAAAGGGGAAGAAGGAAAAGTCAACAGAGGGGGAAGGGAGAGGAAAGCAAATGCAAAAAAACAAAAAAAAAAAAAGATCTCTATTATATTTGCATAACACTAAACAAACACAACACTAGCAACAATTTAGACAAATATTACAGAAAATAATTTAAAAATATAAATATAAATATATAAAATATACTCAGCTCTTTGCAGGCTGTCTCTCAACACTCAGGCACACTTTAAATGCAGACTGCTGCTATAAATGACAGTTCAGTTTCAAATTAAGAAGTTCAAACAACACACACACAACCAATAACAAACAAAAATGGGGAAAAGAAAAAGTTTTCAGAGAGAAAAGAGAGGACAGAGAAAAAATTATAAAACAAAAAAATAAATACTGATATATGTATATATTTGCAGAACACTAAGACAACAGATATCTAAGCAACATTTAGCTCTATAATACAGAATAATACAGAAAATATACTCAAAAATATATTTTATCTATATATCTAAGGTCTCTGTCTCACATACACACACTCCACTTTAAATGCAGACTAGCTATTATTAGTTCAAATTAATTAAAGGGAACCTTGAGTTAACAACACAACAAGCATAGAAACCAAAATGGGGGGAAGGAAAAGTTTCAACAGTGAGGGAATCAGAGTAAATAAATTATAAAAAAAAAAATATATATACTGATCACTGTATATTTGCAGAACACATAACAACATATCTAACAAACAATTTAGCTCTATAATACAGAATAATACAGAAAAAATATACTCAGCTCTATATATTTGCAGATAGTCTTGTAAGGCTGTCTCTCAACACACAGGTCCACTTTAAATTCCCATTATGCATTTTTGAAGTGTGGAACTACAAATACCACCATGCTTTAAAGAAGTTTCTCAGAAACTTAAGCAAGATTAAAGATTTTAGAAACATATTTAATGTCAAGAGGGTCCATATATCTAGCAATTTTTAAGGGGTTGATGACAGTAAGATTTCACAGCCAGGGTATTGTGCACTGATCACTGAAATGTTTATTCTTTGACTAAAAGGATCCTTACATTAAAGTTACAGCAACAGAATGTCATAATGTATGTAGATGACATACTGATGTTGGAATCCAGTAAAAATATTTGTACCCTACAAAGGGATGTGCAAGATAATTTCCATAGTACTTTGTAAATGGCTCAAATTAAGCAGACTTTTAATCAGTCTTACTAAAGTGAATATAAAGCCATTTCAAGTGATAGAAACCATCTTCTTTACCAAACTTAACCACTTCACAAACAGAAATATTATTCCTAATGTTAAGGAACAAAAGTACTTAGAACTTACCATAGACCCCCTTCTTAATTTCACATGACAGACTGACAAAATCAATAACAAAGTTTACTACCAACTAAAATTGTATTGCCATATCTCCTACCTCCTCACTCTTGCTTCCCACAAATTCATAACTAAAACTTAAATATGCTTTACCCCTACTATTGGTGCACTTGGCATATAATTCCCAAAAACTACAGACTGCAAAATTAAAAATCTATAAGTCTGCACTCCTTACTAGCCAAAATACACATCACTGTCTTGTACTAGAAAAAACACAAATCAGTGTTTTATACTAGACAAAATACACATCACTGTTTTGTACTAGACAAAAGATAAAATACACATCACTGTCTTGTACTACACAAAATACACTGACTCTCTATAACTAACAGGGGTGTTCTACTACTAGGTACCCTTATTTTCAAAATCCTACATTTTGACTATTGCCCACTACTCAGAAGAAAACTTCCAGTAACAGAAAAAAAAAATCACTTCGAAGAGGCCAAGATAACATTCTCATACAGTCCACACCTAGAGTCCAACAAGCCATTGTGAACATTTTTTTTCCAGAGCAGGTACTACTCTGGAATAATTACCCAGTTACCCAAATACCCTAGAAATGTAAAAATCCATGAAATAGCACTTCTAAAAGATGCCAAATGTTCCTGCTGCTGAGATACTGACTAATGGTACCTTTCACATATGCAAAGGACCAGTAGTGCTATGCAATGTAAATATGTATACGTGAGACTAGCATCCATATATATATATATATATATATATATATATATATATATATATATATATATATATATATATATGTGTGAGTGTGTGTGTGTATGTGTGTGTGTGTGTGTGTATAAATATGTTTGTATGGGTGTGTGTGTGTGTGTGTGTGTAGATAGAGAGAAAGTGTACATATTAAGCATGCCATGCTAAATTTTCTTACTAATTATATTATAAAATTATAACTTAGTAACTATATCACTCAGTTGTAACTTTCTATGCATTTAATATGCACTGCATGCATATATATTTGAATTGCCTTTTGCATTTATCAATATGCACTGTTATGCATGTACAGTTTGATCTTGCTGTAAGCATGTTCTTTTCTAATGTATTTATATTTAGGTCATGACTCAAAGGATACAATCAGTTCACTTACCTGGAAAATAAATGATAAAATAAATAAAATAAATATAAGAAATGTCACCATCATTAAAAAAGCAAGATTAAATAATTCCTGAGAGTACTAATCCTTGCTCAGTCTCTGCATCCTATTCTTTATTTCATTGGCATAATTTATTTTTTTTTTTGCAAAATGAAATACCAAAAAGTTATTTTGACTGAAAAGGGGAAGAGGTGGCATTGAAATTCAAGGCGGGATCTACAGAAGGGGCCCAGTGAATCAGTTGTGCACTATAATTGTCTGCCTGCCTCTCTTATCACCAAAGTAATCAATTCTCAGCTGCAAGTGATGCTAAGCCATATAAGGAGGTTTGGTGTACAGGTTAGGGAACATGCTACCTTACTCTTTGCACACTGGGATGGATCCTAGTCCAAGGAAAACAGAACATCTTTTGGGCTAGCAATGAACATATTAGTATCAGTGGCACAGCAGATAGCATACTTGTCTTTGGTGCAGAAGGCTGTGGGTTCGATCTCCACACCAGGAAGGTCGATTGCTGACACTGTAGTGCAGCAGCATAAGGGGGGTACTGCAATCCTGAGTATGCCGTCCTTTGGATGAGACGTTAAACTGAGGTCTCATCTGCCTGAGTAGGTGATAGCTCAGGTGATGTAAAAGATCCCATGGCACCTATCAAAAAGAGTAGGGGAAGTTCCCTGGGGCCCTGATCAAATTTCCCCTAGTCGTTTAAATACAACCTTAGGTCTACCCTGAAAAGAGGCTACTAGCCTATTGGGACCAACCCGGTCAACAAAGGATAAAAAAAAATAATAATACATTATGACAAAAAGTGTTTCCTCTACTGTGGAAAAAACGCAGATGAAAGGTTTACAGTCATACATTTAAATCTATCACTGATGCAAGACAGGAGGAACTAAAAGGACACTCTAATAAGTACAGGAATGCCTTCCCTTGCATTGTTTCCAGGTTCTGTAAAAGCCCTCTTACAAATTTCTTGAATACAGCAGCAAAATCATGATTTAAGAAGAGCATGTAGCTTATTGTTGCTGAGGTCAAAATGTCAAAGTTCTGATCAAGGTAATGGAGAGTGACCACAACTAGGTGTTGTCTATCAATTATATTGCTTGGACAGCATGTAAGTTATCTAACAATGAATAACAGCAAGTGTATAAGGATGCTCCAGTGATATGAAGTTTAGCTGAAATGTTTTCCCTTGGATTGTTGCCAATTAGCTTCCTATATTATTTTATAAATAATCAGTGAGTTTGGTAGTTATGCAACTCTTCAAGTTGCACATCTAAACTATGTAATTCCATTGCGACAATCCTCCATTATGTGCTTTTGTCTTGCCATGAATTAAGGTATGTGACTATAGATTGAAAAAGCCATCTGTGAGCTGGGCTGTAAACACCGAGGTAGGGTTCAAATCTGCAATAACAATGACAGAAGGTTTAAGTTGACTTGCCAGACTCAAGGAGGATTAGCCAAAATCCTACTTTCTTTTTTCCAGGAGAAGGATCAGGGGCACTGCCTCTTTAGTTGCCCTTCGGTGAAATTCAGACACAGATGCAGTATGGCAGTGCTGACAGAAGTCCTCAATGGGCCATGAAGTATACATATGGACTTACATTGATGTCTAATAATGGGTGGTCCCTGTGGCATAACACAAAAAGCTTACCTAGATTGTGATGATGTTTCAGACTTGTTACCCTCCTTTAATTCTCCAGTAATGGACTGGGCATCAGAACCATCCAAAATATGCGAGACAACATCAGTAAAAGGGCAAAAATGACAGCCGCTAACTACCTTACTGCTAAAGATCACTGGAATAAATCTATTGCTACCAAAATTAATATAAGCACTTCTTATAATCAGCTTGAACTCGTTCTGTTACACAACCTCACTACAAATTATGCAGAGTCATTTCACTTTCCAAATATAAAGAACACCTTTGTTTCTCCCTACAAAATGGTAAGAACAATATTAACAGGTTTATACTGCACAGCAAAAAGGCCAATACTCCAACCATAGGCAAATAAATCTCAGTCCATCCAAATTGAAGTAAAAACAGCTTTAATCTTCCATAGAACTCAGATGAAACAAGGTTAGCGCTTTCATGGTTGTATCACACCACTTCATCAGACCATAAAAATGTATAGCTGTGGTACCATATAAATATATTCAACAATTAACTACAATAAATCAATAAGTGAACAATTATTCAATCAAGAACTAAAATCAGCACATATCCTTATTATGTATACTTTAAAATCATCTATTAAACTTCATAGTTAAAAGCTCAACATAACAAGTAGTATTAAATGGTAAAAAAACAGGTACAAACACCTCATTTAACGAACCTCAAATGAAGTATATATACAAACACATACATCCTGAATATTTCATTTAAAGATTTCATTTAAAAGTTCTATGGAAGATTAAAGCTGTTTTTACTTCAGTTTGGATGGACTGAGATTTATTTGCCTATGGTTGTAGTATTGGTCTTTTGCTGTGCAGTATTTACTTGTGTTTTGGCCAAATACTTAATTTATACACCTAGTAGTATGTTGTGTGTTTGGAATGCTAACAGGTTTCCCTGTTAATTTTTCAAGTCATGTACCTTGAAAAGCATTTTTCCCAGCCCATTAACTGAAAACAGATTCATTCTTTTACCCATTAAGTTCTAAAATTCAAGAAATTATTTTCTTAAAAAGATCTTCCTCTGTTCTAGCAACAGCAGGGGGAGCCTTCAATAAGGTTACTCTAGCATGCTAAAATTACCTGCCTTAAACTATTAGAAATAAACCACATTTTTCAAAGTTTAAGTGTAAACTGGTGGATTACCTAACTTCCATCAATAAGTGCCAGAGTTTCAGGGACTCTGGATTTTTGCCTTATTACTATTTGACTCTTAGCAGTAGAGCCTTTTTATCTCCTCTATGTACCTGAGATTTTTTGTTCTGAGCTTATTTTCCTATTAGAAAACTTTGTAATCATTTTTTAATCACATTTCCATCTACTACACCATCTGATATTACTGCTATTACTGTATTAGGTGTTGTTTATAACTTTTCTGATGACATTTTTGTCAAAAGTCCATAGCTTTGTGCATTGTATATGGTTGTATACATCATCTGCGTGTATGCAGTTGTTGATTGTGCCTTGTAGTTATGGCTGAAAAGAATCACTGGACCAGCTCATCTACTGGCTTAACAACTAAATGAACATTTGATCCTTCCAGTAGAACAAGGTTGCTTAGGTTTACCTGATTTGAAGGGGTATTTTAGAGCTATACAGTTAAGGCTCATATACATAACACAAGCAGAAAGTTATAATTCAAAGTGGAAAGGGATGATGATGAAGTGGGGGAGGGGTTGAAGAGTTAGAGAGAGTCAGATTTTGGATGCAAATCTTTAAGAATAATAACAACAATCATACATACCATAAAGTAGCAGAAAGCATTCTATAAACTAAGCCAATACGAGAATGGAGAAAGGAGATTTTGCCAGTAGAGGTGACTGCATATAGGAGTACAGAAAATAGGCAACGGGGAGCTGGAATTTACCTGTATAAGGAACTGGTATATTAGGAGCAAATATCTCAAACAGAAAAGGTAATACAGTGGGATGAGGCCAAGACAAGAAGACATATGAATTGCAAGCTAAGGACTACCTTCCCTACCAGGGCTTAATCTCAGGGTACTAGCAAAGAGAAAGGGTTTGGGAGATTATAAGTGAAAGTCCTGGTAGAGTTTTTAGTTGAACCTAGAACAGAAACAACTGTTACAAAAGGGTAATTAGTGGGCATAAAAAATATTGTGTGATTATTATAAGAATCAAGCACAGGAGGTTAGAAAAGATTGGGAAATGTGACTTGAAAAGTAATTTACAATAAAACAATGGAAAGACATATGTATGTCTCCCAAGTATGCAACTAAGTCCAGAAGGCTTAGGATCTTTGATTGGAAGTGTTTGCACAGACATTTTTATACTCCAAACAGACTTCAAAGAACTTTTCCTTGGGTAAATAACAAATGTTGGAGGTGTGATGGAGAAGAAAGAGGTAACTGGGAACATATGCTTTGGGAGTGCATTGAGTTGACAGATTTTAAAAATTCCCTACAGAGTACTCTATCAGAAATACTGGGTAAGCAAATGGCTGTAAGTAAGGAAATGATTCTTTTGACCTGGGCTACAGGATCTGAACTGCTTAGACATAGTAAAGTCTTATCAAGTTTAAATCTGTTGGCTGGCAAAAAAAGCAATTACTATAACATGGAAATTAAAGTCTACACCAACTGTATTTGAGGTACTAGATATTATAAAAGAGATAACAGATCTGAAAGATGGATCTTTAGAAAAGGGTAGGAGCAAATTACATAGAAGAAAATGGAAATTGTGGGAACAATACATACATAATAATGTTCTAGATGAGGAGTGAGGTTTAAGGAAAGGCAGGAATTCAGCAATTTTATTGTAATGTTGGACTGATGATTGCAGCAAAGAAAATATATGCGATGTATACTGTATTTAAACGGAAAAATGTTAAAATGGTTTGTTTTCTTTCCTCTTAATGTATGTTTTCCTATGTCTTAAGTGATAATTTAATAAAGGTGGTGAAATTACTAAATAAGCTAGAATTATCATGCAGTCTCTCAGCTTAGTTGAAAAAGCAACTAAAGAAACAATTTTTTTTTAAGGCAGAAGTGCTGTAAATTTTTATTATAGCAGATGTAGGAAAAACAGCATTGCATTAAGAGACTGAATGGCAGTTCTTGCCATATCAGAAGATAACAGAAAGGTTAGGGGATATATAGGAGGGAGAACCTGACTGTTGGTGACAATTCAGTGTTCATATAATATTAGTTTGCAAAGAAGAACACAGAGCGAGAGAGAAAATTGTTGAGCAAAGGACACGTGTTGGACCATTATATTCCTACTTATATGCAAAACTTTAATACAAAATGCTTAAAATTCACAAACACTGACAACACCTGAGGAAGCCATGCAGGATACTGCACACACTTATTAACATAAGTACATTTAAGTTCTAGTCTTATGATCAAGCCATGCAGGATACTGCACACACTTATTAACATAAGTACATTTAAGTTCTATTCTTATGATCCCTTTTGTAGTTACATCTTTATCTTTTGTCATTCCATTTGGGAACAGGGGCTCTATGATTATAAATCAGGCAAAAAGAAGTCAGCATGAACTGTCATTGTTTATACCATGCAAATATTATACACATTTTTTCTCTGTTTTTGTAATGAAAGACGCATACAAAAAACATAACAAATAAGTAAAACATGCAAGGAACATAAAAAAATAAACACTGAGTGCTTTCGTCAATTATGCCTTCATAGATGGTGACCTTCAGACTGTTGGGAACACATTAAGCAAAAACAAATAAAGTAAAACAAATCAGGTGATCAAAAAAAAATCGCATGATGAGAAATAACTTAAAACACAAAATACTCTTAATTATGTTTTAAAACTCTATTTTCAACATGCAACTAAAATTAATCACATCATACAGTCCCGAAAAATTTGTAGCATCCAAAAGCATCTGCCAGTAAAATTCTTTGCATTCCAGCTTATTTTCTCTGGCCCTTCCCTTTTTTATCCTTGAACTGAAAATCAATCACATAAAACAGAAATCTTTTATATGAATCACACTTTAGTGTGTCTGTACAATGCATTTAATTTTTTTTCTAATGCCATAATTATGCTCATACATGTGTTTGTGGATCATGAAAGAACTTCAGAAAATGGGCTTACAGTTGACCGATTAAATTGAATGATCTGACTGCACAGTTAAGGAAATTGAGGAGACTTAAAAACACACAGATCAGCTAACTTAAAAGATATCCCTTATCATATAGGATTTAACAAAGCTAAAACCGAACAGATGGAATCTGAGGTAGATGAGCTAGAAGATAGGAGATGTCAAAAGTATCTGAAATTCAAAACTGTCCTAAAGAAAGAAGATGGTGTGGACCATGTAAACTACAAGAGTGGAAACTGGATTCTTGGATCAAGCTGACCTAATGAAGTAACAACATTTGAGACAGTGCACAGAGTTTCTTTTGCACCCAATATATTCAAGTATAAATACCCAGCAGGATCTTTGCTCACTTTCAAAGCTATGCGCTGAAAGTGAAAATGTTATCAGCTGTATGGGCTTTTAATCACATCCTTTAAGACCATGACTATTCTTCTGAAATATACCAGAGAAAAGGAGCTCTTTAATTACTATTGACACAGCAGAGTTGAAGATTCAGACTGATCTAGCCATCACAACTCAAAGTGCACTTACAATGAGGATCTTTGACTTTCTATTCCAGAAGATGCCTTATTGAAGCTTAACCATTTGGCAATGGACCAGACACAAACCAGGCAACCTGGGAACAGTATCCAGATGGAAAGACAGAAAAGATCTCCAGTGAAGACTCAAGGAATCAGAACATTTGGATCATTCCCTTTATTCCAGAAGTGAATGACGGATCAGCAGCATTCAACTCTGGCAGTCAAAGCCATCTTATGACAATTGATGAATGAGTGATTTGTGACTTTAAAAAGTAAAAAAGCAATTAACTAATTTAATAGCTGAAGTTACAGTAAGCTCTGGCTGCACTAAATATAAAAATCAAGTATCATGAAATCAAGGGATTGAAGCTGTAGTAAAAATAATTGTAAAGTTAGTTTTTTTGTGCATACTTTGTAAAAAAATAAAGAGAAAATTTTTGAAATCCTTTTTACTCAACACTGAGTAATCTGTTCTTTATTATGTTACTGTTACTCATATAATTTTGGCGCCTTTGGCTTATTCAAATTTTTAAAGTGATATCAACCCAAAAACTTGAAAACATATTGTGCAAAACATGCATTGTTACTGTAATACATTGCGCTTCATATAACTCAATGCTAAAAATTTGAATAAGCCAAAGGCACCAAAATGATATGAGTATGTATAAAAGCAGCCAGTTAAACCAATATTGTAGTTCTGATGAAGTCTGCATATTGTCAGATGAAAGCGCTTAACTCATCTAGTTTTATACGTTGTTTAAAAGTTGTTTTGTGTTTGGCATTGAAGTAACTCAGTGGAGTATTTTACATTGGACAAATAAATTGAGCTCTGTTCCAGCCGAGGAGTTGTTGTGTCGTCCTGTACTACATCTTTGTGGAATTACGTTGTAGGGTTCGTTGATGCTTAGTAAATGAACCAATGATTTCATTGGCAAGCCTGGGAAGTGGGTTAACTGAAGCCCATTGAGCGACACTGATTGATTACTACAGAAAATGAGCTAATGAATGAACAGGAATACCTTCAAAAGTCCTGTATTAGGAATTATGGATATAAAGAACATTATTGCATTTTTTGAAAGTTAGTAAACTGGTTATATTTTCTATAAACAAAAAAATGGATATTGCACACTAATATTTCAGCTAAAATTATCATACTTCAGGATATCTTGTTTTCAGATTTTGAAGCTACATGGATGCTCAGTTTCCTAGGACAGCAAGGTGGCAGGCAAGGGTTTTACACTGTGTGTGTGTCTTTCGGCTTTTCCCGGTTAGGGGTTGCCATAGCAGAACTCCGGTCCGCTAATGATTGGCAGTAGATTTTTACATGCCGAGTTGCCAGCTCTGACACACAACCTTCAACGAAGGTACGCCCATTCATGCATGTCTCCACACAGAAGACGCTCCAGTTGAGAATCGAACAGGACAATGTCATACTGTGAGGTGGCAACACTACCGCAGCACCGGCAAGGGTTTTACACTAATCTTATAAAAAAGATGGAGTATGCCTTACAAAGCAAGACATGCAACTGAGAATCTTTTGCTGGCATTGATGAAAGACAGAGGTATAGGTAACTCGTTAGAGTTACAACACATAGGCATAGTTTAACTCAAGGTGTCTTTGTGGGAAAAAAGGTGGGGAAGGCAACTTTGGGGATGTAAAGGGCTAGTATACTAGCAGCAGTTACTGAACAGTGGATAACCTATCAGTTGGGAAGATTATATCAGTGATTTTTTTAGCCCAGAGAAATGACAATAGTATTTGTAGAGAAACAGTGGATGATATGATATAAAACGAAAAATGTAACTGCAGATCAAGCTGCCTGCTTTGGGTGAGTTGGTTCTTAGAATCAAGGAGGGGAACACTACTCAAGATCTAATGTCATAAGCTGAATATATAAAATATATTTCAGAAATACAGAAACTGGTAAGTTTAGATTGATCTGGGAGAAATAACTAAAAGCACAATCCCAGGAATGTGGAGTACATTGCTGTTAGACCATGCTATTACCACTAAA
Source organism: Protopterus annectens (assembly GCF_019279795.1). Classification (NCBI taxonomy): domain Eukaryota; kingdom Metazoa; phylum Chordata; order Ceratodontiformes; family Protopteridae; genus Protopterus; species Protopterus annectens. The sequence continues at coordinate 1,113,795,393 of NC_056728.1, forward strand.
TCACAGACATTTAGATTTTTTGAAGGGCAAAGTCTACTCAAGTACTTTTACATGCCATCCAGACTAAGATGCATGTATCTTGCTATTAGTTCCGTATGTTGGAGGTGAAATGTCCTTGGTGACTGGATTTATAAATTCTGGAAATGCAGCTAACAATCAATTTAAACAGGATTTGCAAGGATTATGGGATAAGGTCTGGCCTAGTCAGGTGATTCTTTTGGCAACATTATTCTTTATTGGAATGTATAATTTACTTTTGGTTAAGAAAGTAGAACAACATTTCTTAGATATTTTGTTTACAGTTACTAAAAAGCATTCACTCATAGGTTGAAATCTAGGAACCATATAAACTAGATGATATTTTAGAAATTATGCCAGGAACATGCAACTTAGATGTAGCAGCTGATGGGAAAATTAAAATTAAGATGTTGCAGAACTGGTAATGCTGAGTACTTCAGCTTTCTATCTCATTCATACTGAATGACATTCAATATAACTGGCTCCTTGAATAATTACTCACACTGTTACTGATGTGATTTAAAGTGAGAATGCTGCAAAACTTGACAGATATTCTCCATTATTACTGTGGATGGAGGCACACAACTATCTTGCTGTTTGGTATGACTCTATAGTTACACGTCATGCCATATTCTATGATTTATGGGCAACCTAGATATATGTTTCGCATTTATGTTTAAATTTTTTTTGCAAGAATGTTAGATGGATGTATTGTTGGCTTTGTGTATTTGGCATGTTCAGCGTCTGAAATGGAGTAAATTAAGGATCTAATGTAGATGATTCCCATATTGTTATCAAGTATATTATACTTTGCATTAACAGATGATATTAAAGTAAAATTAACTGAACAAAAGGTTTGCACTGTTAACAATTTAATGCAAACTTCAGTTTTATTCCTTGGCTTATTTTTAAAATGTTTATCCATTTTTAATAAAGTTTGTTCTGATAAAAAATATATGGGTGTATAGAATTCTACCTAGAGTGTTAGGTGTTGAGAGAATGTGAAAAGACTTAGTATACAATGACCATCTATTAATATTGCAAAAGTAGCATGAGGACTGGTCAGCCCAACTAGCGTGCCCATTATAAATCCAAGCATATACCAATGGAAAAAGGTCCAGTCACCCGGAGTTTTTTCCATTAATATATGCCATAAAAATTTCACAAAAAAATAATTAAATAAATAATAAAATTTAATAAACAGACATTTGAAACCAATAAGAGAGACAGGACAGACAAAAATAAAATGATAATGAGGTACGTTACGAAAAACTAGAGAAGTGTACCTGATTATTTTTATTTATTTTTATTTATTTGCAGTTTGTTTTCCAGGATAGTCCATTAGGTTACAAGGAGCCCATTTTCAATGGAGTCCTGGGGAGAAAAGCTCCAGAGAAATACAAATGCATAGTACAGAAAGAGCACAAATCCATAATATACATCATTTTATTTTCTATGGCCCATTGCTCCCACTCTCCTGTACCTTCAGTGTCCTGATATCTCTTTTTAATTAAAAAAAAAAAAAAAAGGAAATTTTCCTTTCTCCGTTGCTTCCTATACACAGCACTGATGTGCTGAGTAAGTGTGGGAACAAAAGTCCCATGCGCATGCCCAGTACATCAAAAAAAGTAGGGGGATATCCAAGAAAAGCAGAAGAACACCATGGAGCCATCATACAATGCCATTATTTAAGAAAAGTAAGTAATTTATTTCTTAAATTATGTAATTGTATAACAGCAATAACCAACTCTGTGGTGTGGCATATTGAAGATTTACTCACGGCTGTCTTTGTTTAATCACTCGGGCTTCACCCTCATGATTAAACCACACCAACCATTGGTAAAAATCTTTAATATATCACACACACACATCGTCAGTTATTGCTATAATACACACTTGTGAAGATTAATGCCCACCCAGTCAGACAACAAAAGTTGGGGGGATGGGATACAAGCGTTCAAGTACCTCAGTGAACCAAAACTTCAGCAGGACAGACCTTTCAGAAAATGATTTGTTTGCTGCCCCCAATAGCACAGAGATATAGCATCCATCTGTGCTGCCATTGGCCATAGTTCAGAAGAAGCCTCAGTCAGGAGGGGGGCTGCAACAGAGAATGTAGTGGCTGTGGGCCTAGTTTTCCTCTTGGGAAGTAGGGATGAGACTAGCACTACTTACCTCTCAACTATCCCTGTTTTCCAGGAGTATTCCTATTTTCAGGTCTGATCTACCCTTGTTCAGGATGTCTCTATAGTTGCAGATATATCCCTATTTTCAGTCTTGATTTAGTACTTCATACAATTTTCTGGTGAATTTCCTTAGTGAACGAAAGCACTTGCAAAGTAACTAAATATTTTTTTTATTTTTCATTAGTTGCTGTTGTTCTTTTGGATTACAAAAAGTGAATCAGTAGTAATACAAAGATTTTTTTCTTCATAAATGCAGGGAGCACCCATCATGAGGAACATGAAGACAATATACAGTGGAGAAATTCAGTAATGTATAGGTGCATAAGTTTAATAGCCAAGCTTGCAACCTACTAGCCTTCAAACAGTTTGAAATAATTCCATGCTGATATCTCCTGCTTCGTGTGTGTGTGCGTGTGTGTGCGTGTGTGTGTGTGTGTGTGTGTGTGTGTGTGTACACACACACACACACACACACACACACAAAGTATATATAAAGAATATTTCTGACTAAATAACTTCTAATTCTAAGGGAAGCAGTTACTTTACATATAAGCCCAAAATCAATAACCTATGAGAAACAGAATATAATGGCAGTTCCTGAAGCCTTCCTTAATAGTTCAAGTCTTCCACCTATAAAAAATCATGTACCTTTTCAAATTCATATCAGGTGGCTTGTCTAGCCACTAAAAAACATGTATTCAATAAGGGGTCAGATCAGTGACTTAAAAAGAGGTAGAGTGATATCCCTGAATTGACTAGAAATGTACTTTGAAATTAGACTGGATAGATAATGTTTCTTCTGATTTTGGTAGATACATGATGGTCAATGTTTAAATTGTCTACTAATGCCTCTGTGTCTTCAATAATGTTGTATTTTATGATTGGACCATGTATTTTGTGATCATAATTGACTGTCAAATCTCATGGTGCTACACTTACTGGAATTAAAATTAATGTCACTGCTACTGCACCAGTTGTGCATTTTTTGCTGGCCATCTTGGTGAACGCCGGCATCTTTTACTGAATGATTTATGCTACCCACTTTACAACTACCAACATATTTTGGTTACCCATTGCCCATTTTCCACTTTCACATCTTTGAAGAATAGACCAGAAAGAAATTACCCCAAAACACAGCCCTATGAGATACTACTGGTAACCATTCTTTGCATAGACAGGGAAACTACCACCTAAACTTGGTACATCCTGGTGCCTAGCCAGTGTTTTATCAACTGAATATATATAGACTGACATTTAATGTTTTTAATTTATTAAGTATACACATATTTAGAACAGTGTCAAAATCATTAGCAAGATCCAGATATGCAGAACACACTGTCAGTCATTTGTAAAGTGCTGCTATCTCTTCAAAGAATGCCATTAGATTTAAAAGTTGATTTTCCCCTTAACAAATCCATACTGTTCTATATTTAACAAAATTAGGCTACTGTGTCATTTTATGCACTTACCATAACTGTAGCTCGGGACTGGCAATTCTATTTTCATTACTTGGAGGGCAAAGGTAACTGGCCCTTAGGCTGGCATCTAATATTCCCCCAGGCTGCCAGGCCCAACCCTTGTATCCATAATGCTATGTAAATCAGGATCTGTGTTATCCCACATTAAATTGGAATAAGATGGAGAAACAGTAAGAAAGAACACAAAATTTACTATCTTTAGCTAGACCTCCCAGGTTCCACCAGGACTAAAGAAGATGGCTAGAGGGATGGTATGATGCTGAATATGAAACTGACAATCCAGATTTATCATTACACTAAATATGTATTTTTTATAAATTGGATTGGCAGTTCCATCTTCATCACCTTCAGGACAGAGTAACAAGCTTCTCCTATTGGTTAGCTACTTGGGGAGCATGCTTCTAATAACGGCTGCTCTGAGTGAAGACCTATACTGGGCAAAAGATCCAATTCAAAGAATGCTACAAAAGGGTAAACTACAGTCTATATAGCAGTCATACAAATGTTATACCAGGATGCAGTCTTAGGAACAGAAGAGAGGTAGCCACAGTTCTGGATGATTATACTGCTGTTTGAGAATGTAAAGACTAAATATACTTCTGATCATAAGCTCTAAATGAGTACTTAGACTGAAAGTTAAATTAGGATGTTCCTTCTCTCATACCACACCTCTTTCAGTAGGAGTACCCCAAAGTTCTATCCTAGCCCCCCTCTTGTCATCTCTACTTTCACCAATAAACTTTCTTATGACCTTCCTAGTTTACAACTCATCCTCTAGGCTGATGACACTGTAATCTTAAGGTCTAGCTACAACCAATCAAGAATAGAAACACAACAGTAGAAAGACCTTAGATCCCTCAATTCATGGCTTAATCACAAAACAATGCTTAGCCCCATAACAAAAGCAAACAAACAAAAAGCATGCTATTTGGCACAACCCATAAACCTCCCCAAAATTATCAAAGTCACACAATATCTCTACCCTATGTGGCATATCAATAGAAACAACTACCGCCTTCAAATACCTTTGTCTATGGCTAGACTAGTAACATTCCTTACCCACATTGAGAAATCAAGGGCAAAAGTTAATTCACTTCTCTTCAGGGATAGGAACATCTCACCCTACCTACGCATCTCAGCCAGGCAGCTATAGGCAATGGAGTCCTTCTGGCCCAACTCAAATATGAACTATCCAAGATAGCCATAACCTCTAAAAAACTCTGCTATACTACAGACTACTGGAAACAAAATTTGTTGTTTCCTCACTAACTCAGCCTCTCATGGGCATCATTACCTCAACCTCAAAAAAGCCAGATGGCTCCCAGTGCAGCACAGAGTAGAGCTGTTACTAGGCTCTCTCATCTTCACACTTCTCCAGTCTAACTCATTCCCACTACTAGCTGCTAGACTTTATACCAAACACACACATATACACATGCCTACAGCCGCAGACTCCTCTCCCAAATAACCTCCAATACAAACCCCTCCCAAAAATAGGCTGCACCACACCAACCATCCATGCTCCTAATCTATGGGAATCCCACCTACAATCTCCCTTCCCCAAATTCAGAGCTGAGCTTAAAAAAATTCCCCCACTCCAAAACAAACTGCACTTTCCACTCCATAGGCCACATCCTCTAGCCTTACCCTCTCTCTGTTAAATACTAACACGTCTTAACTCTACCTCCCACACCCTAACTCATTACCCCCACAGCATTTCCACCATGATATAAACCTAAATATAATCCCATAAAATGTGCATTTCTTAACTGTTGCCACATCTATTAATTTCTAATGTACAGTTTTGTTATATGTTGCTACTTTCTGTTCTGTTTTTAATATGTACAGCTCTGTTCCACTTTTTTTTTTCTTTGTTAATTATTTCACCACGATAGTACCTGAAATTGGCCAGTTGTGATCAGTGTGCTACCCTGGTAAACAAATATAAAATAAGATCAGATCTAGTTTGAAAAATGTTAGAAAAGGATGTCATATAATCAAAGTAGTAACTATACAGGTATCATGGAAGGATGCTTTTGTATGGTTTGTTTACAAGATATCCATAAGTCTGGAAAACAAGTTGTAGGCTGAGAAGGGAAAGACGAAAACAGACATTGGATAATAAAGTTTCCCCCCCCAGGCCCTTTTTGCCTATATTCCTGCCAAAAATCACACCTCCCCAGTCAGACTCAGCCCATTTGCTCCCCCATAAAATGAAGTACCTAGCACAGCTTAGGGGTTAGACAGATGGGGGCATCATTCAGGCAGCCGTGAGGGGGTCTTTGTGCCCCTACCCACACTCCTACCTCTGTTCTGGTCTGCTCTGCTACCAGACAACCTTACCTGTTGGCCCAGGTAACCAGGTAAATCTGAATCCCCCATGGTGACCTGTTTTGCTTGTCCCTAGACTAAGAATTACATGGCACCTACTCCTACCAGCTTCACATTATTCCAATGTGAGCTACAGAGACATTTCAGATATAATCCTAACAATGACCCTGATAGTTGATGTAAGCACCTGCATCACTGAGGGAACATCCTGTGCTCTCCCCATGAGGCATATGTGCTCCTCCATGCCTTACCTGAGAGCTACCAAAACTGGCTTAGGATCTCCACACTTATATGTCCCGTTCAACTTTAATTCAAGCTTCTACTTACATTGGAGAAGATGGCTAACTGGGATCAACATCTCCCTCCCTTCCTCCCATGGTAAATGAACTGTCAAAGCTGCTCATTCCCACCTCCCTACAACACTCTTCTCACACCTGAACTAGTATCCAAACTCAGGTCATCTAGGTTGTAATGAAGGCATTATCCCTTTTAGCTGCAGAACCAGGCTACTTCAATAGTAAAACACAGCTCAAACAGGATGGCATATACACAGCCAGCTTAGAAACTAAAAACCCAATTACTCAGTCTCTTTAACATAAACAAAAGCTGGGAAACTCTCCCAGTGGATTTGATTTGTCAGAATACAGTTTCAATTACCCATGAAAAACAATTCAATGCAATAAAAACTCACCTTTGATAAAATAACCTGGAAGGAAAGAGCAAAGTGGCATACGGTATCAGGTTTAGCTAAATAGGTGACTTAGGCATGAAGCAAGGGGTGTCTTTTCAAAGACACCCTGAATTTATGGCTAAAGAGAGAGATGACATTTCATCCTTTGACTTTTCTGGCTCAGGTACTGGTGCCATGGTAGGTAAGGGGGCAATGCCCATAAGGTAATGGTTATCATAGTAATTGTAAAAGATGTACATGATTTAATGGATCTGCATGTGCGAGTGGCTGTACTGCAGAAAATATTGAGATATGGATTGAACATCCTTAGTTAAAATATAGTATTCTGCTTTGCTAGAATAATTAGCACATGAAACCTGTCACTAAAAAAATTCACTGAGTGGATGTAATGATGACAAGGTAGGCATAGCCACAGTAGCAAATCTCTTGCAACAATTATAGACAGGCAGAAGAATTGAGTAATATTAACTGTGCTTCTAACTCAGCACAGAAAAGAAGAAAAGAATGCAAGCGTAAATTAGCCTCATAAAAGGCCAAATAGCTGAGGATTGGCATTAAAGTGACCATAAATAACACATGCAGAAAAATAACCTGGTCAGAAATGAAGGCTGCACCTGAAAGGGCATGTGACATGAAAAGCTTGGAGGTCACTATATGGAGATTTCATCTAACATACTTAGAGTGGTTTGAGCCAGCTGTTCAAATAGGAATTTACGGGAATTTGCGGTTTTAAAATATGAAAAAAAAGAAGAACTATGAGTTAAATCCTCAGTAAAGGATGAGTGTAATCCAATAAGATTACAACATGTAGACCAAATGAAAGGAGAAGGAGCATAAAATAGGTTAAATTCTTCAAAATTGTTAAATGGGTTGGTAAGTTTGGAAGTAAGCGGCTTCAGGAGAGAATTGCCACCTAACCAGGAAAAATGGAGGTTCCCGGGTATAGAATATATACTGATAGTGATATATCTGCCCAGCACTTTCCTTCTAAGCATAGATCTGTGCAACATTTTCCTTGGAAATCCTCCCAAAGGAGGAATTAGGAGACTGCTGACAATGGGGTAAATGTATAGCTCATCAGGAAATAAACAGTTCACTTCAAATGAGAGAGTGCCCTGAGTACTGCGTAGAAATCAGGCAATCTTAAGGAGCAAGCAGTAGTTCTCTTAAGAAGAGACTGCCAATATACAATCAGATCAAAACATCATCTGCATTCATGCTAGTAAGGCTTTGCATCAGAGGCATGGGTACAAAAGGAAGGTTCAGCCTGTGGGAGTCAAGACCTCAGCTTCTGCCTTACTATCAGAATGGTGGAGGACAATGCTAAAGGAAAGGAAACTTGGGCAGTTTGTTGAGTGTCAAGGGCTAGCTTTACACTAGAATGAGAGGTGCAAAAGGCACCTGCGTACATTTTGACTGTGAAATACATTTGGCTAAGAGTACACTGAAACTAGTCTCTGTGATAAAGACAAAAGACCTTCATGTGGACAGATAATGCAGAAATTAAGACAAGATTTCTTACAAAGTAATTTTAGAGCCTAAGTTTAATATACTACCATATAGACAGAAGGACTGAAACTTTGAAAAATCATACAAAATGTAGGGTTATCCAGTCCTTAAAATAAAATGTGCACAAACTGCATTTATGTTAAGGAATAAAACTCAGAACTACAAAAAAATAATGTTCCTGTAGAGCAACAGCAAGTTTATGAGGGATATCTCATGTGAGACTTGCAATAACCTGATTTACACTTCTCAGTATTTGTACAGATATAAGCAGATAAAATACTGAGAGTTGCTGATTCAAAATAACTTCACTTGAGACTCTCTACACAAACAAACCACTTCAAAATGGTGGTTATAACACATACAGGATGACTTTACCCTTGTAAGAGAACCAAATGGCTACTTTGATGTATCCAAGTAACTAAATAACTACTTGCATGTACCCATATAGTGCAGGAAGGACTGTCCTCTGGTGTGAAATGCTTGACAACAGACATGCAATGCAACAGTTATAGTCCAGTGGAAAGTATCGGTATTGTTCCATGCAGTATGACAAATAGCCTACTTTGTCACAGAAAATTGAGAAGACAGGTAAGAGAATGACCTGCTTAAAAACAGTCCCAGCAGGTATCAAAACTGAGGAACAAAAGGACTGTGAGAAGGATAGTTTAGTAAGGTTAAAACCTGCAAAACAAGACAAAATTCTACATACGGTGTCTTTTTGTTTGTCAGTTGCCTCTAACTGAGGGACAGTGGTACAATCACTACAAAGGAAGCATGAAGTAAATATGAGCGAATGCTAACCCCCCTTCTTAGGGTAACAACAGAAGGGGGTTATGGCTTTGGATATGGCCCATATATATTCCAGCCAGAAAATGCAGCATTTGTTTATGGTTCCTGATGGAATGAGTGAAGGAAATAAATAGCTTTTCATGGTTCCTGGGAAGGCAACGCTCCACAGAACCTGCGTGATAAAAAACATAGCAAGAAATGGATGAATATAAAATGGTAATACTTCTCCAGAGCCATAGCTAGGTTATCTGGTACCCTGTGCAATTCCCCAATCTGGCATCCCCTAAAGTCAAAGAAAAAAGCTCATTCTGAAACTGTAACAAATTACTTACTACAAGTGGGACAAGTGGCTTGCTACAGTTAAAATGCCACGCGTGAACCACTTCAGTACTTTAGTCGCAACGCAAATTCAGTTTCAGCATTCATTTCTAAATGCCAGTACTGTACTACTGTGCCATAAGCAACAGCTGATCATGCCCCTAACACCCTGTACCTGAAGCAGCCACCCCTTCTCATCACCCTATGCCTCTGAGTTTCTCTATAATCAGTAGGCATGAACAACAGAAAATCTTTAAAGGAAGGGTACTTCAGATAGAGAGAGAGAGTGAGGAAGTGACAGTTCACTCTGCTGCCTGACATAGTTCATACTGATGGATGAACAAATTAAAGTTATGTACTCACCATAATTATGCATCTGTGTTGTCCATTTTCATTCTTCCTTAATGTGTGGGTACCGGATCTGTCCTCGGATCCGACTCAGCCATATACGCATGAGTTTGGATCCAACTCTCAAGTTCGTCCCTCTACCCATAATGCTCTAGTGAGCCAACAATACCTCAGATCGAGTTTGCTGTTTTATCAACTCCAAGATAGAGCCAGAAAAGGAAAGAACACTAAAGCTTGGGCTCAAACCTGGAATAGAGGTTTCATAAGATCTGCAAGGTCACTCCAGAAGAATAAGGAAGGGGGAAGGAAGGTGGGGAGTTGAGGAAGAATGAAAATGGAGAATACAGATGTACAGTTATGGTGAGTACATACCTTTAATATCTGATGCTGTCCTTTTTAGTCTTCCCCAGCATGTGGGACAGAGTCCTCAGCTATGTGAATCTTGCATAGCTTCATGGAAGGATAATCTGGAGAACTGTAGAACCAAATACAGCTCTGCTTCTGGAAGTCAAATCTAGTTTGTAATGAGCAATACAGGTATGAACATTAGACCAAGTAGCTGCTGCATAAATGTCATCAATGGAAATTTTAGACCCAAAAAGTTGAAGTTGATGTGGATCTAGTAAAATGTGCTTTAGGAGGCATTGACAGGCATAGACCTTGTTGAGTATATACAAAAGAAATGCAATCAGTAATCTATTTTGCCAGGGTAACTTTAGAAAGTGGTGATCCCTGTCTGTTTGGTGAGAAAGAAACAGCTGTTTTGATTTCCTGATCTCTTTTATGTTGTGTAAGTAAAAACGTAGTTGTTTATGCACATCTAAGAGATGTAGCATGTCCTCTCTTTTGGTTATAAAATTTGGAAAAAGACAGCCAAGTGAATTGTTTGATTGATACTAGATTCAGATGCTACTTTAGGTAAAAAGGATGAGTTGGTTCTTAAGGTTACTCAGTCCTTGTGAAAAACAATGTAAGAAGATTTGGAAGATAGAGCATAGAGTTCAGAAATCTGCATAGCAGATGTAATAGCTATTAGGAATGATGTTTTCCAAGACAAAAACTTTAAGTCAGACTTAGCTAAAGGTTTGAAGAAGCATTGGGTCAACCCCTGGAGTACAAATGTTAAATACCAAGGAGGTGACTGGTCTTTCAATGGAGGTCTAAGAAGAAGGTGTCTTTCAGTAAGGCCTTGCACAATTTAGAAGAAGCAAAGGAGGATGCATTTACTGCTGAGTGAAAATTAGATACAGCAGGCCTATCACTTTTTAGAAAAACAGATGCTAAAAACTCTAGTACCAAAGATATAGGAGCAGTGAAGGGTTCAGTTTCCCTTATGAAGAGCCCAGATTGAAAATCTTTTCCATTTACTCCTGTAGATCTTCCTTGCAAGAGCTTTCTGAGAAGATAAAAGTATCTGACGTACTGGGGAGGAAAGTCTGGGCTATCTGGCTATCAATGGAATTGGAGAAACCATGCGGTTAGTTTGAGGCCTGGAATATTGAGATGCTTCACCCCAAGGGATGCGACAGAAGGTCTGGACTCGGGTCCAGTATTCATGGAGGATACTGAAGATGAGACCAAAGGAAGGGGAACCACACTTGGTGAGGCCAAAAGGGGGCAATGAGGTTAACTGAGCTTTTTAACCAAAGTGCTTTATATAAGAATTTTGGAATCAGAGGTAATGGGGGATAAGCATAAAGGAAACTGGAGGGCCAAACGTGGACTACAGAATCTCTTGGTGACTCCCTCTGAGGGGAAGTTAGGGCAAAGAACCTGATGCACTTGTTGTTGTGGAGAAATGCAAAGAGATCACAGCAAGGGTACCCCCAACAATGGAAAATCTTCTCTGCCACTGACTGATTGAGAGGCTACTCATGAGGCATCAAAATGGACTTGTTGAGTTTGTTTACTAGTATGTTGGATTTCCCCGGTATGTGCACTGCCACAAGAAAGTGGTTGGAGGAGATCACCCACTGCCACATTCTCATTGCTTCTTGGCAAAGGAGGTAAGATCAGGTTCCCCCTGTTTACTAATGTACCAGACCACAGACATGGTGTTGGTTTGTATCACAATAGTCCCTAGAGGAAGAACAGCTTGAAAGGCCTGCAACTCTAGTAGGACAACTCTCATCTCTATAACACTGATATGCGGATTGGTCTCTTGAAGGGACTATGTACCTTGGACTGTTCATCTGAAGAAATGTCCCACCCCAATTGTGAGGCATCCATGGTAATTGTGGCTACTGGAGAAGGCAGAATAAAGGGACAGTCTAGGTACAGTTTGTCCAAATGAATCCACTAGCAAAGATGATATTTCCACATTCAGGTGAGTTTTACTGGAAAAGATAGAAGTTGATGCAGAATAGACCACTGAACAGGTAGAGTCCACTGCAGAACCCTCATATAGAAGTGGGCCATAAGAACTAAAGTTATGACCACTGTCATTGAACCTAAAGCCTGAAGGACAAGTCTAGCTGGAGGAGAAGGGTGGACAAGAATCCACTGCACCTGAAACCTGATTATGTATACATGGTGCATACAAAGGAAGGCTATCTGACTTATTGTGTTCAAATGGGCACCTATGAAATCCAGGCTCTATACAGGTTGCAGATGAGATTTGGAGATATTGATTGAAATGCCTAGTATTTGGCAAAGTTGGAGTAATTAGTCCCTGGACTTGTCTAGAAGATGCTTGGACAGGGCGGTGAGGAGACAATCATCTAGATATGGAAACACTTGGAATCCCTGTGGTCTCAGGAGAGTTGCTACCACATTCATACACTTGGTAAACACCCTGTGGGCTGTAGTCAGACCAGAGGGGCAGGGCTCTGAACTGACAGTGATTGGCTCCCAACCAAAAGCTCAGAAACTCTGGGATCATCTGATCATCTTGATGTGATTTTACGCAGCCTGAAAATCAAATGGGCAAATCCAATTGTCCTTGCATAAAAAGGGCAGAATAGACTGAACCATGACCATTTGGAACTTTGACTTCTTTACAAATTGGTTCAGGCTGCTTAGATCCAAAATTGGACTCAGGTCTCCTGTCTTTTTTGGCACTAAAAAGAACCTTGAGTAAGTTCTGAATCCTCTTTGGTCTTGTTGGACCTCCTGGTCCAGCAGCTTTTGAATCTCCTGAGCTGCAGCTTCTCTCTGACTGGGTGGGATCTCAGGAAGCTTTCTTCTTTTGTTTGGGGGAATCTGGGAAAATGGTATAAAATAACCTTGGGATACTGTTTACCAACCAAGACCCTTTTGTCATTGAAGCCCAGGTGTCTGGGTGCAAAGACAAGTGCCACCCTGACTGCTTCCAGAGGTGGACAGTTGGGCAACCCTTCAGGAGCACTGAAAGGGTATATCCAAAAAAGAATCCTGGAAACCCTGGTTTTGAGGGCCTCCTCTGCCACAAGGATGGTGTCTTCCATTTGAACTATCCCCTCTGCCTCTGGAGGAGTTCTCCCCATGTGAATCCTGGAAAAGTCCCTAGGAGTTACAGAAAAAAGAAGTTATGTCTTACCATAACGTTCCATCTGTGTTGTTGATCTTCTTTCATTCATCTAATATTTTTAAAGCACCCCAAGCCTAACTAGCTAATAAGATGGCATCTAAGGTTACATTTAAGAAAGGTAATTGTTTTACCACTAGAGTGGTGTACCTTACTCTATGTGATACGTGCAATGAATTCTATGTTGGGAAAAGAGGGCGTTGAAAAGCAGAATCTATGAACATGTAAATGACATCAAAAACAAGAAGGACACAAATGCATGATATAGGTATTCCCTCACTTGTTCCAATTTTATAGGTTTTAAATTTGGTATTCTGGATATAGTGGATATAGATTTGAGCGGGGGTGACTGGAAGAATATATTAAGTAAAAAAGAGCTGGTGTGGCAACTCAGACTAGCAGCTAATTTTCCACCAGGTATAAATGATTCCTTGACTATTCTTCCAGCCCTGAAAGAAAAATCTAGGAAACTTTTAAGCATTTTAACAGTTTCATATGCATTACTGTGCCTGTTTTTTTTAGACATATGCTGAAGGTATTTAATATATAATAGTTTTCTATTTGTAGCAAGCTAGGTCAGTTTGAATATTAACATTTTGTTTAATTAATATTGTTTGTGTGATTTTTTTCATGTGATTATTTTTTACCATATCATTGGCTCAATTTTATGTTTTATGTAACATGTACAGGTATAAAGATGGTTCTCAAATCAGTGTGCTTTATTCGGATGAAGTCTTCTATGTGAAAGATGAAAGCACTTAATCTTGGTGTGTTTTTACTGTAATAAATGGAGTTCGTATACAGGCTAGTTATACAGGTATAAAATGTTAAAGGTAGTGATCAAAGTAGAACTCACAAGCTAGAAAAAGACAGGAGTGGGAGGTAGTATAGGAAAAACAGAAAAAGGATAACCACTTATGAGGAAAGGCTGGAAACAAACTGCAAAACCCTATTCAATTTAAAACTTAGAGAGGGATCTACAACTGTGCGAGATGGAGGCAAATGAGATCAGAGGTATTGTTGGCTCACTAAAACACTGTGGGTAGAGGGAGGAACTTGAGAGTTGGATCTGAAGTATAGTGTATGTGGTTGAGTCAGATCAGATGTTGTATCTGGTACCCACACACTCAGGACGAATTAAAAAGACAGCATCAGATTCAAAAGTTAGACATACATTACCTGTCCATCTCCTGTGGAGCACAAAAAGATGGATGGTCAAGATGATCTATAAATTCTAAACTAATATTTCAGAAAGGTGCAGCAAGTTTTGTCACTCTGGCAGTCACCCCCACATAACAAGAATTTCAGAAGTGTGCTCCAGTTTCTGTCACATTAATAAGAGAATAACAAAATGTTATACATTCAATACATCTAATTGACCAACTGACACAAATAACTAGTGAAACACAAAAAGAAGTACAACGAAAGAAGGTCTTTAAACAGGTTTACTGAATAAAACTTAAAGCGCTTTTCGCTTGTACTTAAACAAGCTTCATCGGAAGTTAAAACCAATAACATACACAACATTTTTAAATCACAAATGTGATGACGTTGTACGCCCCGCCCATGCAGCGTAAACCTGACTTAAAGGTATATGCATTATATAACAAATTTTGATTTGATTTATATAAATCAAAATTTGTTATATAATGCATATACCTTTAAGTCAGGTTTACGATGCATGGGCAGGGCGTACAACGTCATCACATTTGTGATTTAAAAATTATGTGTATGTTATTGGTTTTAACTTCCGATGAAGCTTGTTTAAGTACAAGCGAAAAGCGCTTTAAGTTTTATTCAGTAAACCTGTTTAAAGACCTTCTTTCGTCATACATTCAATACATGCTTTCTTGCAGAGCATAAAGAGGGTAGGAGGCAAAAGTGCTAGTCACAGTTGTGAACTCTTACATCCTATTATAAAATGGAGAACGTCCTTACAAAAAGCTAGTGTGATGATGTGAGGTATTGCCAGCTATGCCAAGAGAAGTAGGGCAGTGCATGTGTAACATATGCCAGCATAGCTAGCTCGAGTTTTGCAAAGCATTATATGTCATTTGTATATGAAACTGATGTGTACAGGTGCTCGTGTTGTAAATGTATTTGTAAAGTTGTTTGTGTTAAAAATGTACCGATAGTGGGTCCTGCCTGACAAAAAAAGAAATACACCTGTATGTCAGAATGTATTCCAACTGTTGACATGAATATATTGTAACAGAGGATTCTGCAAGAGAAGAGGTTAACCTCAGTCCAGCTAACTGTGAAAAACAGTCTGAAATTAAATTACCTGGTTTAGGCCATAAAGTTTGTATCTTACAGTTCTGATTGCAGCCAGTGACAAAATGTCTGTGAAAACCAGGACTAGGAATCTTACTGTATTGTCCTTAGGTGACAACTAATTGCTAACCTGAAAGGGTGGAAATTTTTGAAATGGTTTTATAGCTTCCAGATGTTATAACACATCTTAGCAAAGTTTTATGCATGTGTATTATGACACACATGTGCTAGATTCGGGTTCAGTTTCTAGTAAAGGGGGCAATGTAGGAACTAGAAGTCAGAAGACAAGATGTATGTGATGTCATTCTGTAATCCAGCACTGAAATTATGTTTTAATACTAGATGAGACAGAAGTCTTGGAGCAGTCTGTTTTTGAAACTTGACAAAGAAGGAAGACCACTCACCCACTTCATCTTGCCCTGCTTTAGTAAGTAACCAGGGAACACAAATTCTTTAGATCAGTCAGGAAAATATAGTGAGATTAGTTAAGTTATTTTTTTTCTGCATCTGTGTGACTCTATCAATCTGTGTTATTTTTAATATTTCCTGTTATTGAAGCTTGGTACTTATTGTAAATAGATATTTAGTATTGTCATGTTCTTTTATTATTTATTATTAAATATATTTAAGCTTTTCATTGTGGCTTGTCATTTAGAAAATACTGTAACATTTGAGAGTACTTATATTTATTTGGTGACACTGTGGCCACTCCTGAAAGCCTTGCTTAATTGGATACCCTGGTAAGAGCCTTAGAGAAGCTGGCTTTGGAGTGTTCTGGTGGCAGTATCTAACTTATAGTCTGGGCAGAGGGGTTCATAGCTGGTAAATATGTGCCAGCCTTTCCCAGGTTTGTGTGTGTGTGTGTGTGTGTGTGTGTGTGTGTGTGTGTGTGTGTGTGTGTGTGTGTGTGTGTGTGTGTGTGTGTGTGTGTGTGTGTAATCAAACCTTAAACAGTGTTTGTGTGTCAGCTACTTGGTGCAGGGACACAGAACACTGGTTTCACAGACAGAGTGGTGGAGGACTTGGGTTAGACCACTCTGCTGCGGACTCAACTCCACAGCAGTGGTCAGTGTGGGATCTTATTTGGGGCCTGGTGAGAGAGAGGAAAACCCAGCCCCAGAATGGGAGTGTGTTCCCTGTGTGATCTTAAGGGAAATTGTGCTTCATGCAGAAAGCTGCATCTGAAAATACTGTGTGTATCTATTTTTGTTCCAAGGGAACATCCTTCACCAGTGTGTCAGTGATGAGGACTGAGGCACCTTGATTACTGGCCCAGAGCAGGGATGTCACAACTAGTCAAAAGTCTCAGTCACAAAGTCAGTATTCATTGGGACTGAAGTCAGGATCTCCACAGCTACTAAAATAGTATTTCAAAATGTAGCACCAATTTCCAATACATATCTATGAGCAATAAATCATTACATATTCACACTCTAACTGCCTCATGTTGGAACAGAAAGAGAGTGGAAGGTCAAGGCGCCAGTCAAGGAATGAAATTTACTGAGCATCTCACAAAAAGTAGAGCTTCTTCCAAGAAAGCTAGTCAAAAATCATGAAGTCAGTACCCACTGGGAACTAAGTTAGGATCAAAAGAGTTGACACTGAACCCAGCCAAGAGAAGTGGACTACAAACAGCGATCAAGATGGACACTGAAGGTGAAAGTATCAAATTAGAAACCAGCCTTGAGAGAAAGCGTAATTTCCAAGGGTGCTGTTAAGATTGATATTGGGGTGAAAAGGATGCCAGTGCTATGACACTGAGGAATAAAGTCCTAACTACTGCCTTGGCAACTGGAGTTTGATTAGTAGTTCAGAAGTCTAAGGCATGGGAGGATAGCCATTCTCATCCTTGCAGATAATACCTGCAGTCAGATGTACTTAATAACAAATCTCCAATGGAGGCTGGAAGTGCGCATGGGGTGGGTCATTGTATTGGGCACAGACAGTAGCTGAGTTGTTTCAGAGGTGGGATAATATGCTTGACCACCCCCATGGTATGCCTCTTAGAGTGTTAGAAGTGCAAGTAAGGGTTGGAGAATGTAGGGCATAATGAAAAACATTTCCCATTCCACAATATCTTCTTATCCCGGATGTGGGCTGGGATTAGCCTGGAGAGGCTAAGGTAGGTGCAGTAGACCCAACAAATGAGCAAATGGCATGTGAACAAGTTAATAGTCAGCTGCTGGATGCCAAAAAGACCCATAACAAAGACATCTAGGTTAAAAGGATTGATTAAAAGTCCAGTCTTAAGATTATGATGCTATGAAACCATCAAGACTAATTAGTGTCAAAAAGGTTGAGGCTAAACTTGACTTAGACCTTTGAGCTCAAAGTCAAAAAGGCCTGGTTCCATGCATAGACCAACATCAGAATGAGAAGGATGACCCCAAAGCCAGCCCATGAGTCCAACTTTGAAAGAGACTAGGACCAGGATCAACAACCCAAGAACATCTGCCCTAAAGACCAAATTTATAGACAGCAGCTTAAGCAAGGGAGAAAAATGATACATGTAGCAATTCTGACAAGAAAAGTATACAAAAGGGAAAAGACTGTCTTTCTCTTGGAAGACCAAAGAAGAATATGAGGTTACAACTGTCAAGAAATGGAGACCTACTATTTTAAGCATGAAGAATTCAGCAACTGCACTATAAATTAAAATGGTAGCCTGAGGCTTTGCATAGAGGGCCTAATTTTATATATTCAAACGCTTAAATGTTTGAATCACTAAAGATCAGCAGGTAGTGAAGCTATCATTGACTTTGTGTTGAAAATTGCTCCTATAAATTCCAAACTCTGAGCTGGTTGAAGTTGAGACTTGTTGTAGTTTATGATTATTCCCAAATGAAAACAAGTCTGAAGAACCTGGTCTCTTGTCCTGATCAACTGATACCTGGTCTGGGCAGTAATGAGTCAGCCGTCTAGATATGAAAACACCCAGAATCCTTGCAGTCTCAAGTGAGCAACTACTACTGCCATGCATTTGGTGAACACTCCAGGGGCTGTGGTGAGACCAAGGGGCAGAGCTCTGAGCTTAAAGTGACTGGCCCTCAGATGAAAGGGTAGATACCTTCTGGACCATCTGTTCAGCTTTATGTGTTAATACACATCCTGCAGGTCTATCAAGCACATCCAGTCATCTATGCCCAGAAAGAGAAGAATGGACTGAACTGTAACCATCTGAAATATGATATGCTGAATTGACCTTTTTAAGCTGCTGAGATCCAAGACTGGTCTCCAGTCCCCTGTTTTCTTTGACACTAAAAAGAACCTTGAATAAGTTGCAGATTCTATCTGGTCTAGTTGCTCCTCTTGGATGACTCTTCTTTCAAGCAGCTTTTGTATTTGAATCACTGCTTCTTCCCTCTGACTGGGTGAAACATCAGGGATTTTTCTTGAGATTGGAGATGGAAGAGAAAAACGTATTATATAGTCTCTGAATATAATCTTCTACACCCAAGTATCTTTTGTTATATCTAGCCAGACTTTCTGGTGCAGGGATAATAGATCTCCAATTGCCTCCAGAGGTGGACAATCGGCCCTCCTTTTAGGAGCACTTGTAAGGACTGTCAAAGAAAGAATCTCTGGAACACTGGTTTTGTGAGCCTCCTCTGCTGCGAGACTAGTGTTGACCATTGGAGTTCCCCCCTCTACCACTAGGGGAATCTCCAAATGTGTCCTGGAAAGGACGCTAGGACATCCTGAACCATATTTTCTGACCACCTCATTGATTTCTAGAAAAGGATCTTTAAGGGGTCAAAAAACTTACACCCACTGCAGAGAGGGTCTTTCCATCCTTCTCACACCTGGATAATGTGGCCTTCACCTTGGATCCAAGCAAAGATGTGCCGTCAAAAGGAGCATTGCCAAATGAAGAGTTGAAGGGCTCCACAAAATCACATAAGTGCATCCAGGCATGTCTCCTAATGAAAATGCCCGAACCTGCTACCTGTGAGGAGCCTTTGGCTGCATACGAAATAAGCCTCATGGATGAATTTGAAACAGATTGTAGGGTACCCAACTGAGAAGTCACAGATGATTGGGCCTCTGCAGAAATGGACTCTGAGAGGGTATTTGAAAGTTCCTTACTCAAATCCTTCTGCAACCTTGTAAAATGTGCCAAATAATTCAGCAACCTTATGGAGAAAGTCAATGAAGCATAGACACACTTTCCAAACCTGTCCATTGCCCCAGACTCCCCATTAAAGGGATGATTAGTGGAGCTCTGTTCAACAAGTTCCTTTTTGCCAACACAACCATGTCATCAATGGGTACCCCTTTAGTCCAAAACTCTTTGTCCGAAGGTGATGCCAGAATTTTGTCCAGTTTCCTGGGTATTGATTCAACTGTGTTAGGTTCTTTCCACTCTTGCCAAGAGACAAAATTAATAAGATCATCAGTGGGCAGAGTAACCCAGGAGGTAGATGGGCCAGTACCGAAAGCCTCCAGGAATACTGACTCCTCGGATGAAGGGTTGCTGGGCATCCAACCACCTCTCTGTCTTATGAGTAAAAAACAAATGAAGCTATTTCCACACAACGGTGAAATATTTATGAGCAAGTATGAATGACTTTAAATAAAATGATCAAGTTGCCTTTCATCTCATTTCCATACAATAAATATGTAATCCACAAATCATCTGTAAAACAGCAGTTGTTGTTGCCAAATGTTCAGATCACTAAAAATATATTCAGATTCCCACTGTGCCACCATGATGTTATAGAGTAGGAATTAGCACAGGAGGTACCCATCCCTACACCCCATTTTTGCAGAAAGTATTGGTTCTCATATAGAAAAACATTATTCCCCAATATTAATTCCAACAACGTACATAGTTGGACTACTAGGTTTCTGTCATAAACTTCATTGGACATCAAAAATGTACATATTCCTTCAATACCATATTCATTCAGAATAACCGTGAATAGATTTTTTTACATCCATTGTAACCAGCAAGATCTATAACTTGAATCTACAATTGGTGGATGGCCAGGGGCCAGACTTAAGCATAGGAGACAAGCAGGGTCAGTATAAAATGTTTGCCAATGACTGCACAGCATTGTAGTCAGGCATCAGCAGTGTAGAAACTCACACCTGCACAGGCTTGGCACTGTGTGCATTGCAGTGTGCTTGCCTTTTACACACACACACACATATATATATATATATATATATATATATATATATATATACAGATTGATAAATTAGATAGAGAGAGAGTACAGCATACAGAAATAAATACAGCTTTGGGTGAATTATTACTTCTCAGCCTTGGCTCTCACCCCCCAATATACCCAAATGCAAACACAGCCACCATGCTTCAGCTGTCGGGATGGAGGGGGCCAAAAAGAGAGTGTTTGTAGGAATATGCTAAATAATGATCAGACATACTCCTGTACCAAAAAAATGCAATCACAGAACAGACAAATCTTTGTGTGAATAAATATGCAAATCAAAAAAAGGAAAAAAACATCTGTGGTTCTCACGTGAGGTGACGTGAATGGTTGACAGAAAAAAGTATAAGATTTAGGAAATACAAGGAAGCAGATATGATAACAATCAATACTATTTAATTGAAAGTAATAAGGAAAGGCACACAGTGCCAAAACTGAGGAAAGGATAAACTCTAGCAAGAAGGGAGATTAATCTGCTTAACAAATACATCAGAGAACAAATGAATGAAAGGCAGAGACAGTCAAATTAAAAAATGGATGAAGTGTGAGCAGCAAAACATGACAAAAACAAAGTTGTTAAATGAATGCCTCTGCTCAGTACTGACAAAGGAAGACTCATTACATACAGCAAATAGCCAAGGTAATAAACCTGTCTTTAAGAGAAAGGGGAGTAGGACAAACCCAGAGTCATACAGACCCTTAAGTTCTACTTTCATGTTGTAGAATAATAATGGAAAAGGTAATATTGGATAAGTTATTGTCAGAACTGGATAGGTTGGTACTTGAAACCATATATCACTATGCATATGTTGAAAACAGATCTATTACCACCTGTAACATGATGTTCTATAACAATATAACAGCTATGAATGAAAAATTGTGCTGTGATGTAATTTGTATAGATTTAACTTCAGCGTCTGATAGGGTCATACCCAAAACACTGATCAGTAAATTAGTACAACTAGGTATTGATTTACTCTTGATAAGATGCCTTACAAATAGGAAATGGCAAGTGTCATACAGCAACTGGACAGGTGAAATCCTTGTGTGCAGTCAGGGTGTCCCACAGGGCTCTATCCTAGGCCCTTAATTGTTTAGATTGTATCTTTCAGACATAACTTTTCTACAGTCTATATGCAGATGTCCTGAAATTGGATAAACTGATTACATGAGTTACAGATAAGGCATGTCTGCAAAATAACATGACTAAATTGACCATTTGGGCACAGGAGAATAATATGCTGATAAATACATAAAAAAATAAGTGTATGAGATTTGGGAGACATAAACTGAAAAGTGAATATTTAATACAGCACACAGTGATTGAAACTGTAGACTCTTAAGGACCTGGGTATATGGGTAGATTCAGCTATCAGTTTTTCTAATCATATCAACCAATTGGTTAATGATAGTTATAGAACTATAGTTTGTATAAAAAGATGCATGAAGTCTAGGAAATCAAAAATAATGAAGTCATTGTTTGTTAGTTACATTAGACCCAAACTTGAGTATGGAATAACAATATGGAAACCCTATAAGAAAACAAGCATGAGTAAACTGGAAAGAGTACAGCAGAAATATATCAAAGGCATCCATAGATGTGAAAATTTAAGTTATTACGAAAAACTAAAATATCTGAACTTGTACAGAGCCTCTTACAGATATCCAAGAGGAGATCTTATTCAGATATATAGGGCATTTAGGGACAACTACCTCTGGGAATGTTTGAGGTTAACAAAAAGTATTAGAGAATCACCAGACAACCTATGTAGAAGATTCTATACGAATGAGAAGTGTACTAATTGGTTCTCTGACAGTGAATGAGATGCATGGAACAGACTACCAAATTACATTAAAGCAAGTACTAGTTTAGATATTTTTAAGAACAGCCTGGACATTTATTATGGGAACAATGGTTTTGGTTTATTGGCAAGCTAGAAGGGCATTAATGCCCGTGCTTGAAATATTTGTATGTATGTATGTAAGGTTAAAAGAAGTTGATCCAATTTCTTTCATGGAAAAAATGTCCTTAAAGAAACTTACAATGTAAAGGTTCTCAATAAAATCTGCCCAGCTGGATTGAGTAACCAAATGACTGACCAACAGGGAGTCCTTGCTAAAGTGGTTGATCCAACAAAGCACTGGTGGTTTTATCAGAAACACCCTGACCTAGGCAATGGCTAAAAATAGTAAATGTTCACTGGCACATTAACAACACATTACCTATAATATTAGCAATAAGGATAGTACAGCTCAGTTATATTTAATAGTATAATAAATTAATTGCATATGAGGACATCCCTCTACTTCATGTTTAGTACATATGCCTTGTTGTCAGTGTCCTGCCATAAAGTCATTTTTTTTTTTACAAAATGCATTTATTGTTTTCAAGTTTAGGAAACATACAATAAGGCAAATCTGAACAATGTGCCTTAAATTTACAACATTAACACACCAAAAATTAAATCTCACAACAACTTTCTGTATACTCTGCATTGTGGCATTTTCTTAATCATAAGTAAAAAAAAAAAATCTAGTGCATGGAGAGCCACAATTACACTTCAAAAACATGCAAAAGAGTGGCTTATGTACCTTTTGAATGTCATAAAGGTATTTAACAAACGCTGTTAAGATCGAGTCTCGCACTAGTCTGCTGAAACTGGCAGTCAGCAAAGAAACATGTCATATGGTAAAACAGTTTTAAAAGTTGTTCAATACTTTACTCCGCCACACTTATGAACAAAAAGAGAAGCAGTACAACGTATCAACAGCTTTTAAAGATTTCATTTCTGCCTGCTGTCTGAAAGCCAGTAAAACACTTTTGGCTCCTACGCTTTTTTCTATATCTGGTATTACATGGAGCAGATGAGGCTCCGTGCATTACAAAGAATTATGATCTGGTCTTAATGATCATAAATGAAAGTTATGTACTTACCATAATGATGGATCCATCTTGTCGGCTTCCATCTGGCTCTATCATGTTAAGTACATAACTTTCATATCCAAAGTTGTCTTTTGGTCCGGTCTCCACCTGTGGTTCTCATTTCCCAGCCATGAAACTCCAGTGAGACCCTAGAAGAGAACATTACGTAAAACAGTGGAACCAAAAAAGGGTCTAGACCTTGACAGTATATCCAGTTTGTAGTGGAACACAAAGGTATGAGCACTAGACCATGTAGCTGCAGCACAAATATCATCAATAAAAGCCTGTGAGAAAGGAAGTCAAGATAGCCACTGCTGTAGCTGAATAATCACTAGGGTGGATAGGCAAAGACTTCAAAGTGTACCCAAAGTATCTAAAATCAGAAAAACCATTGGAAAAGGTCACCTTGGAAACAGGTTTACCCAGCCTGCATTTTGAAAGTATTCAAAAAGTTGGCTAGATTTTCTAAAACCTTTGGTTCTATCCAAATAGAATCTCAGTTGTCTAGGCACATCTAAACAATGGAACAGTCTCCCTTGTAACTGAAACTTGGAATGAAATCTGGCAAGTGAATGGGCTGGTTTAAAGTAGATTGCTCAACTAGGTCCTGAGGAAGTGACTGGCATAGTTTTGGGGCTAGGAATGAGAAACTATGACTACCAGAATTTAGCCTGAAAGAAGTATTTGTAGAGCTGGGTCACCACTGTCTTGGCTTCTGAGGTTATGGGTCACAGATGCAGCAAACAGCTTTCAAGTGAGAGGTAAGGGGGCATAGGCTTGATGAAGTACTTTGAAAAGAAGAAGGCTGGCTGTAACTTGCACTGGCAGTCTATTAGCCTAAAAATAAAAAAAAAACAAGGTGACCAGGCAAACAGATATACATAAAGCCTGGAACTGCATCAGGTTGAAGCAATAACCAAGTTTATTTAAATAGATTTAGCGCTTTTATCCTATTCCATTGAGGACTTCTTCAGACTAAAAGCATGTAGAAAACAACCCTTTTGTATGCCCTAGACCCAGCATTAGACTAATAATAATAAAAAAACAAATAATATACAATTAAGTGATGAAATCATTACATAGTTCAGACTTACAAAGCCAGTCACATTAAAATTAGTTATCAAAGCACTAAATCTATTTGAATAAACTTGGTTATTGCTTGGATCTGGTGCAGTACCTAGCTTTATGTACATCTGTTTGCCCAGTCTCCTTGTTTTTTTAATTTCTGAGTTTTGTTTGGTAACCTTTGTCTTGGTTCTTAGTGTTCAGTCTTATATTTGGACAGAGTAAGGCAATTATGGTTACTGCAAAGGAACTTTGATATGAAGTAGCAGATTTTATTTGTGAGGGTTTAAAGGGTAAGGTTTATGGCAGAGACAAACAAGGGGAGTCTGTACTCACGTTGTGCAAGGATACATTTGCCTAGAGCCTCTCTGCCAGGGGTAGAGAGGAACTGAGAAATATTATTGGCTCAGAAAATTAGGTAGTTGATCTTGGTTTGACAATATATTCAAGTAAGTTGAGGAAATAGTCTACCCATATGCCCAGACATCTAAAGGAAGAGGTAGATTCAATGGAATTATTGTCACAATTTCTGAATGGAAGGGATGCGGGGACTTATGCAGTCTTTTTTGTGTCCAGATAGCATGGACTTTGATTTTTTTTAGGGTTAAGTTACAGTTTTTCTTTTTTTTGCATGTGAGACAAATGTGCAGTTGAAATAGGTCTTTTTGGAGTTGTGTTTCAATGGACTGTTGAGAGGGGTCAGACCTTTAGATGACCATATATTCAGCATACAGAGGTAACGGAAGTTGACATAAATCAAGGAGTTTATTAATGAAGACTGAGAGCACTACTGGGGTAAGAATGGAGCCTTGTGGGACATGTGAGTGAATGGACACAGTGTCAGAAAGAGACAAGACTATCTTTATCTGAAGGATCTGTTAGATAGAAAGACTCTGAACCAACTGATGGATTCAGGCCTGATGCCTTGAAGATGGATAAGCAGACTTGAATGAGCCACCACATCAAAGGCACACAACAGGTCAATAAACACAGCTCTGTTCAGATTCTCCTTATCCATATTGCATAAAATATCTTCAGTCAGAGTAGAGTGCTGTCAGGGTGCTCAAAAGCCATGTTGTTCTGAAAAAGCTATTGATATTTCTGTAGGTAAGAAGTAAGACTTGTTTGAGAACCTTACCTAGGGTTGGCAAAATGTATATGGGGTGAAAATAACTGCAGGACATTGGCTTTGTTTGTTTAGGTATAGGTCTGACAAAGGAGATTTTCCACATGGCTGATACAGTAGGAGTGGTAAGGCAGAGGTTATAGATATGTTTTAGTGAGGTGGTAATGTAATATCTTAAGTGGTAAAGAAACATTGCCAATTACTTTCGGATTCAGGAGAAGAGTCTAGTGGGATTTATTCAAGTATAGTTAGAATACACTTAGGAGGTATTTGAGCAAAGTAGAAAAATTGAATGAATTTGGGGGGGATTGGCTCTTTCTGTGGCGTATGTGTGTGTGTGTGTGTGTGTGTGTGTGTGTGTGTGTGTGTGTGTGTGTGTGTGTGTGTGTGTGTGTGTGTGTGTGTGTGTGTGTGTGTGTGTGTGTGTGTGTGTGTGTGTGTGTGTGTGTGTGTGTGTGTGTGTGTGGGATGGAGGGAAGGAAGGTTAGAGAATTCACTGAGGAACTCAGATGGTGTCAGGTCACCAGAAGGGCAAAAATGAAGCTTAGACTGGATGTTTCATTAATCTCTAAACTCTTAGTTTAAATTGCCAAAATTGATAGCTGCAATTTAACATCATGATAAATGATTTTTAATTTATTGAAGCCTATTAAAATATAATTCCCATAGTTTCTTTGCTATATAGGACCAGAATATATGTAATAAATTAGCTTCCACTGATTTGTAGGCATAACACTAGCAAAGAATTCCAGAATAATTGGATGTCAGTTTTGTAGAGTCGTGTATGGATTAAAAATATCATGAATGGTATATAATACAGCTTTATCAAAGAAACGATTGCCACAAAAAATGATTTTTTAAGAGGTATTGTAAGTATCCCAAATAAAGGCCTGGAAAAACCTTCACATTACTGGCCTTCATTTTTAAAACTGGTAAGTAGGTTGAGGAAATTGGCACTGACTTTTTTATAAAGTAACATATTCATAAACAGTGTTTTAATACTACATGATTCCTTAAATGGATGTATTTAAGTATGATCATAATAATTTTACTATAGAAATATAACCCAGTAGGAATATTTATCTTTATTAAGACCTTTAAAACTGTGATTAAAATATTACAGCTGAACTCAGTTCTGTTTTTTTGACAACCAATAACTAATAACCTAATATTTTAATCAGAAATAATTTCGTAAAGAAAGACAAAATATTCCTTTATAAAATAAGTTAACAGTAGTATATTTCATAAAATATCCCTTGAGTGTGCAGTCAAAAAAGTAGGATCAATTTTTAATATACAATATTCACAGATTTTTTTTTTTGCACTAACATAGCCTTTACTGTTAACTTTCAGGTTTTGCTATTTTGAATTTATTTTTATGGCCTATGAGACAGTTTTAACACATACATCTACTCTTCACTTATTTTGGCCCTATAGATGGTGCAGATATTTTCAAACCTGAAGCCAGCTGGAAGGAAGTTCTGAGAGTTAAACACTAAAACACTAAATGTTCTGACTCCTGCACTTCTATTTGTCTGGCGAACAGCCATCATCGGCTCATTTGATCTAAGGCAACTGGTTAGCTGGTACTTGGAATGTATGTTGGCTGGATGCCTGCAGGTATTACAGCAGAGCTTAGATGCACTGCTAAGTGAGAGCTCTCTTAACCATAACTCTTTTGTGGGCCAATGGTTGTTGAAAGAAATGTTTCAGAAGTGCTTAGCTTTATTAGCCCCAGTTCCAGCTTAGCTAGCCATAGTCGGAAATAAAGTAGTCCCCTGCAGGGGAATAAGCAGTACTAACGGGTAACCATTCTTTTTCTTTGTACAATGGAGTCAGGTGCTTCTCATTCTTCAAAGCATCCCCAATGTTTCAGTAATTCTTATGATGGCTAATGTTCTCCAACAACCATGCTCTGGTCCATGAGTACCTTTGGTACTATTGAAAAATGTTCATTAAGTGAAAATATGTTTCTAGTAATAAAGATCCTTATAGGGATCTTGTTAAGAGAGTTCCACCAGCCAGCAAAGTTTTGGAAGTCGTCATCTAGATATCTACCATACTATCAGTTGTCTTGAAATGTAATGACTGGAAGGTAACTATCCAGATAAAGAGAGGATTAAGGTGAAACCTTCTACAAGCCATGTTTACTTGTAGAAACTCAAAATATAGTACATTAGCTAGCTCTTTAATGCAATATCTCCTCCAACTGATGTTAAAGTCAACAAGTAGTATTAGTTCAAAGGTAATATAGTAGGTAATATATACATACACACACACACACACACACACACACACACACACACACACACACACACACACACACACACACACACATAGATATTCCTTTTCTAACTCAATTTCTGTTCTTTGCTTCTTGAATTTACAACCCATGCTTCACCAGGGATCTACTTATTCTGCTGTTACTGGTACCCAGCAGAAGCTTTAAATACGAAACTATCCTTCAGTATTTGGCGATTCATTTTTACTGGTTTTGCATCCACTGAAATGAATAGCAGCTAACAAGTTTAACCTGTGATGTTATGCTTTAATCATATACAGTACATAAATATGCTTTCATACATATACACGTGTTACTGATCTAATTGTCAATAACTTTATCTTGTCTCTGCTGCATATTTTTTATTTATTAAGCTTTTCTTTCATAATTGTTGCTAAACATATTAATAGCTACTGTGCAGATTATTATATATTGTTGCTTTCCAAACATTTTGATATGTGTTACTGCCTCTCTGTTTCACTTTTTTTTCCTTTTTTGTGAATTATTTTACCTGGGCAGTACCTGTGGTCAATGTACTACCCTAGTAAACAAATGTAAAATAAAATAAAATATGTATGTTTATATGTATTTTTGTACAAAATCTGCCTCAGTGCAATTTTACTTGTGAACACATTTGTTATATTGTCTCTGCCTTTGGGCCCACATCAAGGCTGAAAAAGGTAATTGGACTTGTTTACCTACCCCATTAGCCAATTGGAAATAAATAACTAAATAATATAAATGGCCCAATTCAATGTACTAAGGTACTAATCAGTTATTCAGAAATATATTTTGTCTTGTAGCATATATAGCTTTACCACTAGTTCCTTAAGCTTGCAAAAGCAGAGAGACAAACATGACTTGTGATTCAGGATAAAAAGGAATGTAGTGAAATGTCAGTTTGTAAGGATTTCTAGGATTATATCAAATGATGACGTGTTTTAAGCAGTTTAATTTTTTTGTAAAATATGTTTGTAAATTGTGGGTACTCCATCAGCTTAGTGAAAGATACAGAGGCGACAGCAGGAGACCTATCGATTTTGTGTGGTATGAATAGGATAAAGGATGGAAGCACAGGGTTACAGTGCTCTAAGGCACTTTCCAGTGATATGAAAGCAACATAGAATATTATTAGACAATATCTGCCTATTATAATATTAGTTTAGGACCTATGTAACAGACTTGGCTTATGGCCCCAGTTTGTTTTTAGAGCTGGCTTTAATTTGAAACAGCTTTTTAAGTCAAAGGCATCTATGGTTGGAAAAATATCTTAGTTTACTTGGTATGTTTAAGTGTGGGGTATGCAAGAAATTTAGGTTTATTAATACAAGCACTTTTGTGTCTACAGGAGATAAACCTATGATATTGTGTTGCAAAGGTCAGTACAATTGCACCACCAAGGGAGTAGTATATGCAGCAACCTGTTTCTCCTGTTCTATGTTTTATATATGAAAAAAATGAGAAATGTCTCAAAATATGGATTTCTCAGCATATATTTATGTTATTAAAACAGGATAAGAATAAATCCTTAGGTACACATGTGGAGATGTGCTCTGATTTCAACAAGTTTGACTTTTTATACTGGTAAAGGATAAATGTAACCCCAGAGGAGGGGCTTCAACTAATTTGTGAATGAGGAGGGAGCTGTTCTGGCAAATGATTTTAAATACTGTCTAACCTCCAGGTATTAATGACACTATTTCTGTAGCTACTTTGTTAAAATATAAGTAAATATATATTATGCATGTGCATTTACATAACACATCATTTGACTGTTCACTAAATAGGGATGTATGTCTTGCAGCATTGATTCATTCTAAAGAAGTCTATGCTTAATAGATAAAAGTGCTCAATTTTGTTAAAGGCTAATGTGTTGTATGGATTTTGCTTGGTGTTTTAAACTTGGGTCAACTGGGCTAAGCCATTATCTCTCTAAGCATCCAGAACAAGTTATTCATTTTCACCGTTAACACCATTGCTGCATGGTCTGACTCTCTAACAGATCAGTTAAATATAGATACTCTCTCAAAATTATAATTCTGTCCAGTCTTGAGTAACTATGATATGCAACTCCTCATTCTCCCTGCTTAAATAATGTCCACTAGCCCATTACATTCACAGTATTCAGCAAAATCTCAGTCTTGGCAGGATGTCCTAAATAATGTAGCATCACCTTGGGCATCTCCCACTGTAGTCACTAGAGTCCAATTTCCCACCAGAACTGTTACTCTGCCTAGCAAACCCATTATACTCTATATGACTTCCCTTACTTCCACCCAAAGAAAACCTGAGGTACAACACTCAAGGCCTGAGTAATAATATTTTCATTGCCACTGCCCTTTTACCAGAATAATGTACTCCTTTGCACCCTGCAACTTCTCCATTGTTGCAAGCCCAAAACAACTCACTTTTAGACACTTTTCAATGATCACTTTAGACACAAACATACATTAACAGAGAATAAGAGAAACAATATTAACATTATTTCCCATTTACATACATCACATATCTTTTCTTTCTTTGTAATTATCATCAGTCCATGAAATAACTTTCTGAATTACTGCCTTCTGTTAAACCTCACTCCTCTTCCAAAACATTATTTTGCATGCATTGTTCCCAGAATTTCCTTTTATTTCTATGAAGTGTGGAGTTATAATAACAATCTTTCTAAATTTATACACATTATCCAGATCCTCCTTTATTTTCTCTTTAACATTCTGCACTTCTGCCTCTTCCTGTTCTGTGAGATTCCCCTTATTCTGGAATACTTTAACCTTTGTCAGACACTCTAAGTAATTCCTATTACGTCTTAACCATATCTCTCTCTCTCTCTCCTTTATTTCTACCCTATTTTTAAACTCCATTTTCATTTTATCCTATTCCCTAATAACACTCAAATAATTTCCACTACCTATTCCTTAAACTCCACTCCTTTTAGTAGGTAGATGGAAAATTGCCAGTGTCTCATCTTTACTTCATTATCTGTAGTTTTTAATGGTGTATGATCTGAAATAGTTATTGGATATGTGTCAAATATTTCAATTAAATGTAAATGCTCCTGTGAAATATAATTTCTAGCTAGTCTAGCCCAGTTAGTGTACCTTGGGGAATATTATATAAATTCTGAGTTCCTACTACTGAATTCCCATCTCCCATACCAATATTTTCATAAATTACTTCAGAAATCACCCTCTTTGTTATATTTATCCCTTCTAGGTCCCCTAATGCATTCTCAGTTTTGCAAATCAAGTTCCAGTCCACACCTATAAGCAATACTCCCTACTGAAAGCTGAATATTTCTCCATAAATGTTCTTAAGCTTCATAATAGCAGTTTTTGATAGCATATGAATACATGCCAGCTTATTCCTCTTCCACCACCAATAGCCCCTTAGTACCACAAATCTACCATTATTGCCTTTTTTTCTCTCTTCTATCACTACTGGAGCCACTCTAGCATTAGTATAACTACTCCTGTTTTCCTATGTCCCTGATATTCTGTTGAATTTCCATCCTGAAATCCTTTCCTTGTTAAATTCACAAGCTTATTTCTTTCTAAAAGTATCACCTGCAGCAATGTTATTTGCACTCTCCATTTCTTAATATAATTGATTATGCTTTTCTTTTTGTCTATACATGTGAGGCCATTTACATTTCAAAATAATATGGATAGAGTAGCTGTTATGATAAAAGGTTATTGTTCCCACCAGTTGTACATGATAGTTTTTCATGGTGCATTTCCAACTTTTGTGCTACATACTCACACTAATGTTCGGCAGGCTGATCTTTTATACATTTGTTTCTTCTCATTTCCATTTGAACCTGTGTTATATTTTTTAAGATTTTTTTTTGTGAAAACTCTCAAAAAAACTTTTTCAAAACACCCCATTCCCTATTAACTTAGAACAAACACACACAACTATGTGCATTTTCAAAAAAATTAAATGTAACCCTCCAGATAGGAGCAACTGTCACAAATTGACAGCTGCACCCACAAGTATTACCTAACTTAAAATTAAGGTTACCCATGCTAAAATGCATGCTACTGACGTGTTCCCACTGATACTAATTGCTGTCTGTTTTTTTTTTCTTATCTCTGTTCCCCTCCCAGATGTGAAAAACAGATTGATTGCTTTCAGAAAAAATATCTTTTATCCTTAAGAAAAAAACTGCACTGGCTAACTTTAAATAAAACTAAATTCTACACTGTTTTATTGAATGAATTAAAGTAGTAAGGCTGCTAGGGAGGCTATCTCTTATTCACTTTCCATAGTTTCAAACTGTGTTTTTTTTTTTTGAACTGCTATGGTATTCTGCCTTTAAAGTTTATACTTCCTTCAATAAAAAATGTTCAACAATCTCAAGATTAATTGTTTGCACATGCAGACAGCTTGTCTCCATGGAAAAATATTCAACAATGAATTATTTGTAAATTTCACTCAGAATAGAAGCAAGCTAATATCTTTGCAGATGTAAGACAATTAACATCTTTTTTGTCTTATTATTAAAGCCTACTTGCTTACAAAGAGCATTTGTTTATAGCTTAAGACAAGGAAATTATTCTAGACATTAACCCATGAAAAATAAGAGAAAATATCTACACATGATATAATCAATGCAGTTTTACACAGTACCGCCACACCAGCAGCCCATGATCACAGCATATTAACATTAATCTTGCTTTTATTCAGCATTTCTTCTCTTGTAATACTGTAAAGCATATATTGCTTACAAACAAGTACTTGTTCACTTTAATATCTTTAACACATACAACAGTCACTGAAAAGACTCCCCAACATTTAAATACCCCTAACTACACAGATACAAAATTGCTTTACTACATATAACATGCAGTTTACATCATGAAATGTTTTATACAAATATTAATCTTCTTCTTCTTCTTCTTCTTTTGGCTTTTCCCGGTTATTAATAAGAAGAAAAATTGTTTTACTTCCAGTTATTTTCCCATTTAGTGTCCTTCTAAACATTAGTGACATAAAGTCGAGTATATGCCTTACAGCCCACTTACAAGTTTAACAAAATTAACAAACATCTAGTTTTTTTCAGCAACTTTTTCTTCCCAAGCCATATTTCACAAATGTGATTGATGCTTTATAGCCTCCCATTTATTCACTAATTTTGGTGTTGATGGTCTTCTTCCTATTCATCTCCATCTCCCAACACCATATTTTGGTTCATTGTATTGCTTAAGACTGCTTGGTTGGGACTTCCAAGAAACAGAAACTGAGAAAAAGGAATGCAACTGTAGTTGTTTTTTGGGTAAAATTCAGTTATTGGCTAGTAAGTACACTGCCTGGATACCAACAAATAAGAAATTTGGAAAACTTAAAAGAAAATAAACCAGAAAGGGTAACAAGAAAAAACAGCTTGGGAAAGATCCTGTAGTGGCTCAAGCTTCAATTCTGGTTTAAAAGATGGCTTCCAGAAATTTAGAGAAAAAATAAATCAAATGTACTCAGATGTGATTAAAATAAATGCAACACTGAAAGATTAAATCAACTCAAATAACAAAAGGATGAAAAATAGAAGAAGCTTTAACTAACTGTTCAAATGAACTGATAAAACTGCAAAAATCAGAAGATGAAATGAAGAAAAAGCTGGATGAGTATGAGGCTTCTCATAAAGAGCTGTTTCAAAAAAATAGTAGAGTTAGACATAGTGTGCAGTGAAAACCCCAGATTTTCTGCTGTATCAGAGAAACTGGAAGGAGCAGACTATATTAAGCAACTGGACTGGTGTTCCACAGTAGGATTTGTTAACTGAAAAGGCACATCAAGTGTATGCTCTAAACCTGGCCACAAGAAAGCAGCAAAGACCTTTAATAGTAAATATATAATCCTATCAGCAGAAAGAGTTGATTAAGACAAAACTGTGGTAGAGAAACAAAGTACTAAAAGTGGGAGACAGTAAACTGTCTGTTGAAAATGATTACTCACTGTACACCAGGTAAAAGAGGAGTAAATTTATTCCAGCAATCAGGGAATGTCGAGAAGCAGGTGTGAGATTTTAGCTGCATTATCCAACTATTTTCAGAATATTTTTCCTGCAGGGTCAAAATCATTCTATATGTGGTACATGCAAAGGAGGAAACACAAAAGTCTGTCCAACAAAAAGTAAGTTATCAAACAAAAGGGGATTCAGCTTCTGACTCTTCTGATAATAAAGCCCATATAGAGACTATGCCAGTGAAATCCTTCCCAATGTTCCAAAGAAAAATGCTTGAGAGACAGAAAAAAAAGCAAAAGAGTTTACTAGAAGAACAGTAGTACATTGGAAATTAATCAGTGTCTGGATTTGGGAGAGTGAGATCAACAAGAAGAAAACCAGCAACTCAGAAATGGATGAATAAATATGGGATTACAAAGCATTAATTACATTTGTGAAGTATGATGGAACAAAAAAACCTGGAAATCATTTGACTTTGTTAAACCTGTAGGGACTCCAAAGCATATGCCCTGAATGTCATTAATGTTTGGAAAACATTTAGGAGAGGGGAACAGGAAGAAAACGGTTAACTGTAAGTAAAACAAATTTTTGTTATTAACAGTATTTTTATAATACATTGCATTAACTGCATGCAATAAATTAAAGCTTTATCATTTAATTTTGTGTGTAATAAGGATACTAAAGAAAATAGGTGCCCTTACTATCTCCTTTCTTTCTTTCTTTCTTTCTTTCTTTCTTTCTTTCTTTCTTTCTTCTTGTTCAATGTAAAAAATGTAGGCACTGGAATGTAAAATAGAGAAGAAGGTCTGGACAAAAGAGCATGACAGAAGTAAAACTGATATGCCTTTTCTTATTTTCACATGGGGAATGACTGGATTAAGGCCCTTCTCTTGAATAACAAGTTTTAAGGGGAAGCAGATAAATAAAAGAACACTGAATATAATAAATACTGAACAGTGCTTTCTTTTAGCACCTAAATGTTTTCATTGCAATACGTTTAATGGAAAGCAACTGTGTCTCTGCTTCTCATGTTTCTATGGAGACAATCTGATAAAGAGGCAATAAAAACAGAATACATCTTTTTAAATGGTGGTATAATGCTTCCCAGCATGGATAACCTTCATTACAGTTTAATTCAACCCTGTGAGTGTGGCTGTCAATCTGGGAAAACTATTTCTATTTGGAGGGTTAAACTTCATTATTTAAAGATGTACATAGTTTTGTGTGTTAGTATTAAGTTAACAGGTTTGGGGGTGTTCTGAAGCTGTGTTTTTTTTAGGGTTTTCATTAAAACAAAAAGCTTTATAAGATGTGACATAGGTTCAAATGGATTTGTCAGAAAATAACTGTATAAAAGATCAACCTGCCAAACATTAGTGTATGCCTGTAACACAAAAACTGAACTTATACATTTAAAAAATGTTATACATAGCTGGTGGGAATAATAACTTTTTATCTTGATGATACTTTCCATATTATCTTTAAATGTGAATGGTCTCACAGATATATACAAAAAAGAAAGAGTAGTGAACTATATTAAAAAATGCAGAGTGCAAATAGTTATGCTACAGGAGGCACATACGAGAAAAACTGGATCAAGCAACAAAAAGTAGAAAGGGGTTGTCACCAAGCTTAGGGAGCCTATAACAAGGAAAATAATCAGAGATCCTGTAGAAATATTATAAATATTTTGGAAATGCAAAGCAGAGAAATGTGGAAATCAAGAAAAATTAGAACTGCAAATGTTTATGGAAGAATTAAATATGCCAAGTTTAGAGGTACATGAGCCTCAATTACTAACAGTTATGATAGGAGAAGATGAGATAAAAATTATGATATATAACCAATCTACAGAAAAGTCCACATGAATAGATGGTATTCCCATGGAAGTTTGGAAGCTAGGAGGGAAGAATGTGATACAGATCTGAAAGGTTTTAACAATATTTTAAAATGTGGAGAAGCACTGATAGCTTTGAAGAAAGTGGCGGTGGTTGCAATACCTAAAGATAGTAAAGACCCATCAGATCTAGCCTCATATAGGCTCATTTCAGTTCTAAACCATGATTATAAAGTGCTCATGTCTGTAACCGCTAAAAGAATGGCAAAGATGATATCAAATAGATAGATGTGGATCAATGTGGTTTTGTGGAGGGGAAACATACATTTGACGACATTAATAGAACAATGATGATGCAGAGGGAAGCAGAGTGTAAGAAAATACTACTGTTGTTGTTGAGTCTTGATGCAGAGAAAGCATTTGATAGGGTAAGCTGGGGTGTGGTAAGGCAATGGAAGCATTTGCATTCCCTGATAAAATTATAAGTTTATTTAGAATGATATATGATGGACTGGAGGTGAAAATTAAAGTGGATTGGTTCCTCTCTGATAAGTTCTGTTTAAGCACAGGAACGAGGTGTCCTCTTTCCTGTTTATTTGTATTATATTTGAAGCCATTGGCAAAGAAAATAAAGGACTCAGAAATTCGAGGATATAACTGATATGGTAGTCAAGAAAAATTGGCTTTATTAACAGATGATATTATTTTATACCTGATAAAAGCAGAAAAGGACATCTTGGTGTAGTGGAACATTTTGAGATGGTTTGAAATCTTTTCAGGATACAAAATTAATGAAGATAAAACAAAGGCAATAGCTGTAAACTACCCACACACTAATTTGTTCACCAATACCCATATTTATGGGGACATGATAAAATGAAGTACTTAGCAGTATGAATTAACAGGATTCTGTTTTGATGGCTAAGGATATGTGGGAAGAAAGAAAATAAAAGATAATGCAAACACTGAGAAATTGGAAGCGCTGTTTTATGCATGTGGATAGCAAGATACAAGCAGTGAAATGTTTTTAGTCCCTTTAGTTTTATACACACATCAGGTATTTTGTTATCAACCAGAGGAGAAGTTGTGGATAGCAATTAATATAGAGTTGAAGGATTTTATCTGGGAGGAAGAGGTCAAGAGGATAAGTTAATCCTTCCAAAAAAACAAGGTGGTTTGGGATTACCTGTTTGAAGGGATATTTCACAGCTACACATTAAAGTCTGCTATACATAGCACAAGCAGAAAGCTATAATTCAAACTGGAAAGAAATGATGGTGAAACAGGGGGAAGCTCAAGAAACAAGGAGTGACTGAGATTTTGGATGCAGATCCTTAAGGAGAATAGCAATAACCATGCAGAATATTATATTCCTAAAGTAACAGAAAGTATTCTAGCAACTAAGGCAACATGGAGATGGAGAAAGGAGATTTTGCTGACAGGGATAACTGCAATTATGGTTACAGAGAAAAGGCAAGAGGGGGCTGGAATTTATTGGAGAAAACTAGAAAATGAACCAAGGTATTGGGAGAGGTGATGGAATAGGAAGAGACCAAGGATTCATTTGGAATGTAGGCTAGAGACTGTCTTCGCTATTATCATGGAGTGATATTTGAGTATAGGCAAAGTGAAAGAAACATGGGGATCATAAGCAAAAGACCAGCAATGGTAGAGCTTGTAGTAGAATCTAGAACAGAATCTGATGTTAAAAAAGGGATTATTAGAAGGGCATATAAAATACTGCATGATAACTATAGGAAGCAGTCAGAGGAGGTTAGAAAAGACTGGAAAGAGAGACTGGATAAACAGTTCACAAAGAAACAATGTGTGGGGGGGGCTATATGAATGGCACTCAAATATACAAGAAAGTCTACAGGATTTAGATCTTTGCTTGGAAGCGTTTGCATATGTATTTTTATACCACAAGCAGACTCCAAAGAATTTTTCCTCTGGTAGATTGTAAATGTTGGAGGTGTGATGGGGAATAAAGTGGCTATTTGCAACATATTTTTGGGAGTATAATGAGTTGGCACACTTTAAAAATTCCCTGTAGCCTACTCTAACAGAAATACTGGGTGAACAAATGAGTATAACTAAGGAAATTATTTTTTTGAGCTATGAACCAGAACCGGAATTGCCTAGAAATAGTAAGACATTGTTGAGTGGGCAGCGCAGTGGTGCATCAGTCATCATTGTCACCCCAAAGGAAGAGGTTCTCCAGTTTGATTCTCAGCTGGGATGCCTTCTGTGTGGAGTCTGCATGTCCTCCCTGCATTTGCATGGGTTTCCACTGGGTGTTTTGGTTTCCTTCCACATTCCAAAGACATGCATCTGCAGTGTTTCTCCCCGGGCCTCCACTAAAAATGGGCTCTGTCCCTGTCGGAATTTCCCAGTAAACAAATGTTAAATAAATAAATTCTGGTGGCTGAAGAAAAAGCAATTACTAGAAAATAGAAAGCAAAGGCTAAACAAACTATACTAGAAGTAGTGAATTTAGTGACAGAGATAAAACAACTGGAAGTGGGAGCTTTAGAAAATGGTAGAACCAAATTACATGGAAAAAAAATGGGAATTGTGGGAATAATACATGCAGAATAATGTTTTGGAGGAGGAATGAGATTTAAGGGAAGATATGAACTGAATGAGCTTTGTAATGTTTGACTGAGAATGACTGAATAGATTATAAGTAATGGATAATGTTTGCAACTGAAAATATGTCAAAATGGTATGTTTTCATTGATATAAATGCATGTTTGCCTATGTCATAAGTGATAATTTAATAAAGATGTTTCTTGTTTAAAAAAATCCAATCTCATAAGCTTTATCAGTAACTTTGAGGCAACTCTGAAGACAGCATCAGTCTTAAGTCCTGTATTTCAGCCACTTCCTCCAGGAAATGTACTTAAAAAACAGTAGTAATAATAATAATAATAATAATAATAATAACATTATAATTACTATTACTTTGCTGATGGACTTTTTTTATTTGGCATGAATTATTGGTGTAAAAATATATAGGTCTTATATTCTGCCCCATGTGACTTCGGAAGGTCTTTATCTGGGGAAGGTGGGAAAAATGTAACATTACCATATATGAACCAAATAATAATCTACCAGATCTCACCTTATGCATCCTTTTAAGAGTCAATGACAATGTATTGCTTATTAAATATTTTTCTGTTTAAATAAACAAAAACATGCATACTGGCATGTAAAAGCTCGATCATAGTTTCATGAAAATCAGAGTATCTCTCCTTCCCCAGACATGGAGTTAGATTGATATTAGCAGGTTAGAAAAGCCTTCACACAGTGGACAAGACTATATCACTACTAGTAAAGTTAACTTCACTGATGTTAATGACTACTGAATCTATAGTTAAACCTTTGGCAGTAGTTAGTTAAGCTAGGTACCTAGGAGAAGCATCTCCCAGACCCATGCATACACTTATCAAGGGTAGCAGAACTTGTCAGAGATTTGGGATGCATGGCTAGGCTTAAAAAGGCCCTTGTGGTCATTAGCCTAGTAAACACCTATGAACCTATAAACCTATTTGAGACATATGGCTCTGCTCCAGACAACACTTGGTTCTTCAGTTCAGTTCTCTGGGTTGCATTCTGGATATAGTCTGCACATCTTCTTTATTCCACATTGTTTTTTGCCAGGTGCACCTGTTTCCTTCCATATCCCAATGACTTAAAGATGAGCTGCAGATCCCCAAAGTTGTTCATGCGTGTATGCATCATGTGTATGTGTGCACGCACACGCATGTTTCAACTGCTGCCCTTATCCCCTTTGTCCATGATTAGTTATTTTATTTATTTTACATTTGTTAACCAGGTAAGTGAACCAGTCTAAGGACCTTTTTCAGCCATAGCCTAGGTCTTAAAGGCAAGACAAATATAGTAACAAAATCTGAATACTATATCAAACAATATAAACATAGTAAGATGTTCTATCATACATTAATGACATACAGCTACCAGTTATAACAGACACACTTTTGTGATAGATTTGAAATTAGTAAACTTTTATATAATTACTTTTCGAGGTGTCTTGCACCCATCAGTGCCAAGACTGCATAAAAGAGGTTACCAAAGAATGAATTAGTGAATTAATGAATGAATGAATGAATGAATGAGTGAGTGAATTAATAACTTAATTAGTGAATGAGTGGATTAGTAAATGAGTGAATGATGCTGTTCAAGCTGTAGAGTGTAACAGCCCTTCTTGGACAGCTACAAAGACATTTAACTGATACTGCTTACACAGAAACATAGATTTCATTAGCAAATAATGACAAAAATATGGATGTCAAGAGTCACCCGACAAACTTTGTTTCACTCTTCTCTCATGTGGAATATCTTGACATCCATTTTTCAAACATATAACAAATTGGTGATGATTAGACACCCAATTATATTTCTTTATGACTGGAGCAGCATCATTTCATATGTATAATTATAGGCAAAAACCCCAGGATTTCTGCCATTACATAACTACCCCTCACCTAGCACACCTATTTTACTGTATCCAGTCAGTTTCATTGTATAATGCTGATCATAAAACAGTCAGGACTTTAAGGTAAGCAGTCTTTATAAAAAAAAATAACTTCTGCTAGGGTTTAACAACACTCACAACAAACTATTCATTACATTTGTGTTGTCCTATGATGGCATTGTTTTTTCTTTATTTTTTCTCCCAGTCAGTAAAATCAGTGTAGTAAGTTACTTGACTGCTGCTTGCATCTTTATTTGACTTTGGAGATAGGAAAATAGTTCAACAAAATCTGAAAGACGACAGTTGTCATATTTCTGTTATGCTGTACACAAACATTTTAGATTACAGAAAGGAAGAAAAACCACACGGGAAGCACAGAAGAAATATAGTAAGCGCTTTCGTTTACTAAAATAAGTAAACTTCTTCAGACAATTTTACAAAAGAAATAACTGCCCTTAAATATAATAATTTGTCATGGCATCATTTCCTTAGTGAAACACCAAGCCTCAATTTAAAGTGCCAAGACACTTTCACTAAAAGGTAATCCACATTGTACATAAAACACATTCAAATTGCATTACAAAAACAAATATATATAAAAATATATAACTCTATCTAAGTAAAGCCTTTAATTTTAAAACACTCTTAATAGAAGCTACATCATTTAATCCTGGCAGAACCAAGGCATTTAATTTCAACTGCCAAATAAGTTCATTTTCCTCAAGTTTCAATTCCACTGGTCCTCCCCTGATGTTATCAGGAATTTTTTCGATGACCAAAAATTTAAATTCATGCTTTGGAAACAATAAAATATGCCTAGCCAATGCATTATTTACATTTCCTTTGTCAATAGCATACAAATGCTCATATATTCTATTCTTGAGGGGCCTTTCAGTTTTGCCCACGTAAACAACGGGGCACTTAGAACATGAGCCCAAGTAAACCACCCCCTTAGTATTACAATTAAATTTATCATTAATATGATGTTTAATACCATTAATTGTAAAAAAAGGTGGTCACATCTATGTATTTGCACCAACGGCAGGCTTCACATTTGAACATCCCACAATGTGGGGATGACATTTCAAGTTGTTACTCTCCAAAAGTGCTTTAAGGTTCCTCCCTTTTCTAAACACTACACAAGGACCATGCCCTACATGCTTGTTGATCAAATGGTCATCTAGTAAAAAATACCAGTTCTTAAATATAATAGATTTCAATAGCGGGGCATCAATTGAGAAAGTGGTTATAAAACTTAACCTTGCTACATCAACGTTAGAAGGTCCAACTGGTTGTAAGGAATCAATGTCATCCATAAAGGGGTTCAACATTGGTTCATTAGAAGTGATCTCTAAAGCATTTAAACCATGGTGACCCAAACTAGTAATACCATTACACTCTTTAATATTCGATATGGGTTTAAATAAACCACGAGACCTTTTAGTAGAGACCTCATCAATAAGGTCTTCCAGTAATTCACTGGGGTACCCACGTTTAATGAACATGTCCTTCAATACACTGCATTCATCAATACATTCATTCTCCAAAGTTACCATCCTTGCGGCCCGAACAAGTTGGCCCTTAACAACCCCCCTCTTTTGATGGAAAGGGTGGCAACTGGAGAAGTGTAAAAATGCATTTGAATATGTTGGTTTCCTAAATATCTTTGAAGTAAACCCATTCAGTGGAGGACATTTAGCCAATTCAACATCAAGGAAAGTAATACGATCAACCTGAAATTCCCATGTAAATTCAAGGAAATTCGTAAATTTGGTAATTTGTTCAACAAACGCTACAGCAGAATTCTTATCACCCTTCCAAAGGATGAAGATGTCATCCAAATAACGGGTGTACCATGCAGCCTTTTCTTGAAAAACAGAATCTTTAAAAAGAAACTGTTTTTCCCAGTGTGCCATCACTGTGTTAGCAAAAGTGGCCCCACACGGAGACCCCATGGCTACACCCGTTTTCTGTAAATAAAATTCTTTGTTGAACAAAAAATAATTATTGTTCAATACTAGTTCCAACAAATAAATAATTAAATGAATTGTGTTACCATCCACCTGCTGTTCCAACAAAAAATCCCTAACACATTCACAACCAAGATCTTGCAGGATGGAAGTGTATAAATCACATACATCTATTGTTAAAAAGTTCCATTTCTCAGAAAAAGGGAAACTGTTGATAGCCACTAGAAAAACCCACGAGTCTTTACATATCCATGCTTCATTTTTCAGGGCTTCCTTAAGCTTAGAATCAACAAATTTTGTACAATCATAGGTGATAGATTGCCTCCCATCAATGATGGGACGGAAGGGAGGTTTAGCCAAATTTAAAACTTAATAGGGACTCTTTGGCCTATGAGAAGGGTTCAGCATACCCTTCACCTCCTTCTAATGTGATTGTTAATGTGAATGCAGGGCCTAATAGGGACCAAGATGTACTTGGAAGTAACCTTTCAATAGGAGTTGACAACAATGGTATTCAGGTTAATGATAGTATTGAAGGATCCCCAATCAGGAGGAGTGAGAGACTTGCTAATAAACATGTGAATAGTAATGTTAAAAACCATAACACCAACAATGTTAATGAATCAAACCAAAATCAGGGTTTTCAGGGACACAAAAAAACGAATACTGGAGGACAGCAGAACCTTTCTCAGTCACAACATCAGTAGAAGAAGAAATTTCAGAACAGGAGAAGGAGATAGTGCCCTTTCCCTGTCATATTGTACAGACTAGTCCAACCGAAACTCAACAGGGAATAGTAAAGATTTTACTTAATAGGACACAGGACTTTAAGATTTTTAATTATTCTTACTTTACTCCTGCTCCTTTACCTGTTGATGTGCTTGTTAAGGGACTTACCTTCGTCCCTGTAATTAGAAGTGACAGCGAGAACACTCATTGACCTGAAATCATTTACTAGGAAATTGAATTTGAATGTATTATTTGGCAACAATTTTAGTCTTACTAAAGAATTTAGGGTTGCAAGCATATTTAATCCAGCTTTGCACCCTTCTATTTCTTTGTTTGAAAAAAATATGTGAAAATGATTTTAGGACACTTTTGAGCACCAGGTGCCCATCCAGTACAATAGTGAATAACCTAACCCAAAT
Source organism: Protopterus annectens (assembly GCF_019279795.1). Classification (NCBI taxonomy): domain Eukaryota; kingdom Metazoa; phylum Chordata; order Ceratodontiformes; family Protopteridae; genus Protopterus; species Protopterus annectens. The sequence goes on from NC_056728.1 coordinate 1,113,838,824, forward strand.
TGAAAAGTAAGTGTTGAATGACTTAAGGTTTGCCAATATTCGCATTATTAAGCCTGACAAGGGGGGGTGGGTTGGTATTTATGGATAATGAAGATTATTATTTTAACATGAGGTTACTGTTGACTAATGAGGCCTACATCAAGGTGTCCCAAAATGAAATTAATGGGGCTTACCAGAGAATTAAAGGTTTCATAAATTATTTGTTCATTGAGGGACGTATAGATATCGACCTTTTGAATTTTCTTGTTATTCCTTACCCAATTACACCCACCTTGTTTGGGCTACCCAAAATCCATAAGAATTTGACTAAACCTCCCTTCTGTCCCATCATTGATGGGAGGCAATCTATCACCTATGGTTGTGTGAAATGTGTTGATTCTAAGCTTAAGGAAGCCCTGAAAAATGAAGCACAGATATGTAAAGACTTGTGGGCTTTTCTAGGGGCTATCAACAGTTTCCCTTTTTCTGAGAATTGGAACTTTTTAACAACAGATGTATGTGATTTATACACTTCCATCCCGCAAGAACTTGGTTGTGAATGGGTTAGGGATTTTTTGTTGGAACAGCAGGTGGATGGCAACACAATTCATTTAATTATTTATTTGTTGGAACTAGTACTGAACAATAATTATTTTTTGTTCAACAAAGAATTTTATTTACAGAAAACGGGTGTAGCCATGGGGTCTCCATGTGGGGCCACTTTTGCTAACACAGTTATGGCACACTGGGAAAACAGTTTCTTTTTAAAGATTCTGTTTTTCAAGAAAAGGCTGCATGGTACACCCGTTATTTGGTTGGCATCTTCATCCTTTGGAAGGGTGATAAGAATTCTGTTGTAGCGTTTGTTGAACAAATTACCAAATTTATGAATTTCCTTGAATTTACATGGGAATTTCAGGTTGATCGTATTACTTTCCTTGATTATGAATTGGCTAAATGTCCTCCACTTAATGGGTTTACTTCAAAGATATTTAGGAAACCAACATATTTGAATGCATTTTTACACTTCTCCAGTTGCCACCCTTTCCATCAAAAGAGAGGGGTTGTTAAGGGCCAACTTGATTGGGCTGCAAGGATGGTAACTTTGGAGAATGAATTTATTGATGAATGCAGTGTATTGGAGGACATGTTCATTAAACGTGGGTACCCCAGTAAATTAGTGGAGGACCTCACTGATGAGGTCTCTACTAAAAGGTCTCATAGTTTATTTAAACCCATATTGAATATTAAAGAGTGTAATGGTATTACTAGTTTGGGACACCATGGTTTAAATGGTTTAGAGATCACTTCTAATGAACCAGTGTTGAACCCCTTTATGGATGACATTGATTCCTTACAACCAGTTGGACCATCTAATGTTGATGTAGCAAGGTTAAGTTTTATAACCACTTTCTCAACTGATGCCCCGCTATTGAAATCTATTATATTTAAGAACTGGTATTTTTTACTAGATGACCATTTGATCAACAAGCATGTAGGGGACAGTCCTTGTGTAGTGTTTAGAAAAGGGAGGTACCTTAAAGCACTTTTGGAGAGTAACAACTTGAAATATCATCCCCCACATTGTGGGATGTTCAAATGTGAAGCCTGCCATTGGTGCAAATACATAGATGTAACCACCTTTTTTACAATTAATGGTAGTAAACATCATATTAATGATAAGTTTAATTGTAATACTAAGGGGGTGGTTTACTTGGGCTCATGATCTAAGTGCCCCGTTTTTTTACGTGGGCAAAACTGAAAGGCCCCTCAAGAATAGATTATATGAGCATTTGTATGCTATTGACAAAGGAAATGTAAATAATGCATTGGCTAGGCATATTTTATTGTTTCCGAAGCATGAATTTAAATTTTTGGTCATCGAAAAAATTCCAGATAACATCAGGGGAGGACCAATGGAATTGAAACTGGAGGAAAAGGAACTTATTTGGCAGTTGAAATTAAATGCCTTGGTTCTGCCAGGATTAAATGATGTAGCTTCTATTAAGAGTGTTTTAAAATTAAAGGCTTTACTTAGATAGAGTTATATATTTTTATATATATTTGTTTTTGTAATGCAATTTGAATGTGTTTGATGTACATTGTGAATTACCTTTTAGTGAAAGTGTCTTGGCACTTTAAATTGAGGCTATGTGTTTCACTAAGGAAATGATGTCATGACAAATTATTATATTTAAGGGCAGTTATTTCTTTTGTAAAATTGTCTGAAGAAGTTTACTTATTTTAGTAAACGAAAGCGCTTACTATATTTCTTCTGTGCTTCCCGTGTGGTTTTTCTTCCATTTGTTTCATTTTTTGGCAGTGTTGATTTTTTACAGAGTTTATTTTAGATTACAGCATTTAAAATGTATACTGCTAGCAGAGAGTTAAGTAAATCTCCAGTGTACAGCCGTGATTTTTTGTCTCACATTTGCACAACATATTTTGTGCTTTTACCTTAACCCATTAATGCCTATAGTATCTTTTTACTGCATTTTTTTAAACTGGTAGTGCTCTATAGTCCCATGAAATTGTTCGGAACTGGCTTCCTTAGTCAAGGGATTTACCAGTTAATGATAGAAAAAAATGACACAGAGTTTGTTTAACCACTGCCTGTCACTTGTTGTGTATGGTTTTACGTTTCCATTCCTATTTTCATAACTAAGTGAATTGTATGCTACTGAGGGTTGTCATATAAATTGTCAAGTTGGGAGAAAAAAAAAATAACACTATCACTAAACATATATAACTTTCCACACTGGAGAAACTATTTTTTAAGTTATTCTGTAGGTAAGCATTATTTCCATAGATATATTAATAGTGCCAGACCATGTAACTTAAAGAATATTTTAGAGTATCAGCTGAAACCATGGCCTGTGCTGGAGAAAACTGTCACTGATACTTGATACATAAATTGCACAGCTTGGCAGCTACTGAGTATCACTGATAGTGATACGTATGATAAAGGGTACATTTTCATTCCTTTATCTCATAAAAACAAGCAGACAGGAATAAGCTATCACATGAAAGCTCAGATCTGGCTAAACAAAAGTGCTGCTGATACAATGTATGTAGTTTGTGCAATTTCCAACATATGAAAAATTTGTTGTAAAAATTTAGAGAAAAACACATTCCTCTGATGCAAAGATTTAGAAAGTCTTGACTATTAATACTGAAATATAATTTTTTACTGAATGTTTATGCTGATACATTTAACTACCATTTAGAGTTTGCAAAGTATATATAAAAGTGTTTGCTGCATGCATTTATTATTTTTTTTTCAGAAAAAGCTCAGGAATCTAAGGATATACATAACCTACCAGAGGTATAACATTTCATATATTCTAAGTCTGAATAAGTTAAAAAGCCAGGTGGATCTCTAATGAGGAAGCAAGTCTCATAAATGTGAGACTTAAACATCATAGCTTAAATTTGTAAACCCATTAAAATACAGTCACAAAATGCAATAGCTAAAAAAATAATACAAAACATAATATTCTACACCACTAATGTAGGGGTTCTGCCTGGCACTCACCTAAAAATATTACATTTGAGATCACACAAACATGAAGGGATGGGAGAACTAAGAATACAATCGCCTTTTGCCTTTAACTCCATTTCACCTAACTTTTAAGATCATATTAAATTCATGTATGACAAAGCAGCAGCTAATGCAGTGAAGTATGCCCAATACAGGAGTTCACTTAAACATATAAGGCATGTCAAGTGTTGACAAAACACTGCAATTCAAACAGCAATGCTCATAAAGCTGTAACAAGGGTGAGATGAAGTGGGGGCTGCCCCAGGCACAAGCTGTTAGGGGGTATAGTTGGCACTGTAGATGGTGTGCAATCAGACCTTGCAAGTGGCATCAACAATGATTTAAGCCTCTGTGATCATGAATCATGGCTGCTTAGACAACAGACAGTGTGTGCATGTTAGGAAATCTAGCAAAGAGTCAGTGCAAGGCTTTCTTACTGTTTAGTCAAGGTACTTGACACAGTGTAATGAAAAACTACTATGTTATTACCTAACAGCTCTTTGCTTACCGTAATGGTTCTTTGCACTTTGGTTAGCTTAAGACCTTTTTCTTCTAGTTTTCAAACTTCACAGGACTTTTTAGATTTTTTTTTTGGTCCTCACTGTCAAACTAAGATTGTAGCACCAAATGGAGGCATTGGCCAAAGCACAAACTTGCCTAGCTACAGCTCTGAGTGTTTACAGCCTGTTTAACATAATTAAATACATATAAACATAAAATAATAGGTTCATAGGTAAGTACAAGGCTATTAGCTACCATTGTGGGCCATTTTAAGCCTAGCCAATTTCCCTCAAAGCTAAGAGTCAAAGTCTGTAGTTTTTGCTTGTGAGGTAAACATCATAATCATTATGCCAACTCTCCAACATGATCAAAATATTAGTTAAAGTAATTTTTAGTATATTTGTAGCACAGACATCTTAGAGGGTAAGGGATCTAAACATTTTTCACCATGTAAGCCACAGCAAAGTGTAATGTAAAATTATAAGGTTAAGGGTTAATCCGTTGATAGAGAAACACTCGTATCTCCTGCACCAGTGACCCATGTTAACTAGTCAGCTAGGTGGCAAAGGACCAGTAAACAATCATGGTAGTTTTTTCTACATAAACAAATTTCTGCAGTAACAAATATATTCCGCTCATATGGGCATACTGTGATTACACCCAGGTACAACTTAAAACAACATTTAGAAAAAATCTAGAGTATCTGCAATGCAATGGCTCTTTTCCCCAACCCCAACCCCTCAAAAAAGTTAAATTGCCTCCTTAACAGGACAAGTGAAAAGACAGGGATCTGAATATTTAGTTGCAGAATTGCATGATAAACAGATTTCCATGCCATTAGTCAAAGATGGGACTTGGGGAAGAGGTAAATAAAATACAGCTCCACATTTCTCTCAGCCTCAGTCCACAGCAGCAACTCTCTTCTGATAATGCACAGCACACCACATCTGTTGACTGTGCTGCCTGCAAATGGACTTATTGCCTGTCTGAACTGCAGCATATCCCATCAGCCCCACAGACTTCCACTGTATCACCACAAATTTTGGTTGACTCAGAATCGGCAAAACGTTTTGCACTGCTATAGCAGCAGTTCCTAGTGCAGCAAACTCCTAGTGGCATCATGAGGCCAGAGTTTGTCTTCTCAATGTAAGACCTCAAGCATGTGTTGATATACAGCATAAATGTTACAGTAGTTGTAAGGAAGACTTGTTAACTGCCTTTCAAAAAGAAAATTCATAAAACAGTTGTACTGGCACTGCATCAAATAAAGAAATGAGGTAAAACTTACTTAAAAGATAAATGTGGAAAAACGTTGCATTGCACTTACCTTTTTAAGTTAGGGGTAGTATGTAAAGCAAAATGTGTAAAGTGTTGTATAACTGGCTGTTTATATGATGAATGGTCGACATGTTAAATGACACAAAAAAAATTGTCCAAAAGATGTTAACAGTTCATTATGTCAACAATACAAATTATATATACCAAGTGCAAAGAAAAAGGAAATAAATTTCCTTTTCCAATGTACTACCTACTAAATCTAACCAGCCATTCAGGTTATATAGGTTCATAGGTGTGTACTAGGCTAATGGCCCTGGAGCCTTGACAAGCCTAGCCTATAGGATTACTCTGGCATCATGCCACCCGACCTTAGTTCCTAATGTCTCTGTCGAGTAGAGCCACTAGAGTGATCTTAGTATCACTAGAGTGAGCTTAGTATCCTCATCTTCTCTTGGCTGCTGTGTGCCCCTGGTTCTAGTGACCTTACTGCTCTCCTTCTCTCTCTCTCCCAAAGTTCCAAGCTCCTCAACCTTGCCTATCCTGAACTAGGTGTCAAATCTCACTGCTTGACGTAAAGGAGCCCTGTAATAATCTCCTACTGTCTCATCTAACTACCACATATCTCTGTACCCTTCCAAGAAAGGAAGTCAGAAACTACTTCTCTCTCTCTCCCAAAGTTCCAAGCTCCTCAACCTTGCCTATCCTGAACTAGGAGTCAAATCTCACTGCCTGACGTAAAGGAGCCTTGTAATAATCTCCTATTGTCTCATCTAACTACCATATATCTCTGTACCCTTCCAAGAAAGGAAGTCAGAAAGTATGTCATTTTTCCTAAAAACCTGGCTATTATTCATTTATTGTAACTACTACTTTCTAGCAGTCTAAGGTACGCTTCCAAACTAGTTTAGCCAGCAGCCATATCCCACTCTCTACCCTCTGTCGCCTCTCTCTCTCTGTACAATTTTTAAATATCTGTATTGCCTGTAATTTTGTGTCTTCATTATCCCAGTTAAGGTATTCTTCCTATATACAGTTTTTTACAAACGTATAGTCTTTGCAAGTATATCATTTCCAACCACTCGGTGGTGCCCTCACCTAGTCCACCTTCCATAGGGCTATCCCTCTGCCCCAGATCCTACCCCTCACATTTCTACTATCGTCTCCAAAGCAAACTGTCTCTTACTGCCACCACTACTGCATCTCTGGACTCTATCCAGACCAGCAAACTAACTCTCCCTCAAGAATAAGCATTTCACTGATTGTTTTTTTTTTTTCTTTAAGCCTAGCCCTATTCTTGTCACTGTCAATTGTTTCTATATTTCATGACTTGGACTTATCTTTCTTACCTAATTACCTACATCTTCTATCTGGCCTATATCTTCTGTCTTGCTTAGTAATTTATCACATCACACTATCTCCTCACTCCTTCTTCCAGCCTACTTTCTTTCCTGATACCTGATACCTAGTCTGTCGTACACTGTAACAGATAGCCCCACCTGCTATACCTGCATATACAATTAATCGCCTCCACTTATACCTGCATCTACTCCTACTCCCCTCCCTTCCTCCCTTCCTGACCTCACATCCCTTTTAACCCTTTAAATACTGTTGCCCCTTGTGGCGCCATCCCTAAGTATCTACTTCTTCCCTTGGCTGCTGTGTGCCCCTGGTTCTAGTGACCTTACTGCTGTGAGTACAGAAGTGTTGTTTTATTGACTTGTATTAGTTCAAACTCCTGAGTAAAAAGAAATGTTTCTTGTACAGTAGTTCACACCAAACTGCTGTATTAAGACTGTTTTTTTCCTGCAAAATATCCTGTAGAGGTTGGTGCTGTTTACTGCATATGTTAGCCATACTCAAACCCATTAGCGTCTTTCACTACTGCATTAACCGCATGGAGCCACTAGCAGCTATTGATTTTTATCTAGGAATGCTTCACAGATAGAACTTTACCTCATATTAGTAAAAAGTTGTTCAGGAATGGCGTTTTTGTTTTATTTTAAGCCTACTGGATCTAGCAACTATCATATTTTCGCCCAGTGAATGTTAACCATGTGGAGCCACTAGCAGCTATTGCTTTTAGCTGAGGAATGCTTTAAAGATAGAAAGTTACCTCATATTAAAAAACAGTTGTTTAGGAACGGCGCTTATGTTTATTTTAGCCTGCTGGTTCTAATGACTACCGTATTCATCCAGTGAATGTTCAAGCAATTTAACGCCACTCCAAACTAGTTTATAGATCTCTTGGATAGAGTGCTACTCCATATTAGAATAAAGTTGTTTAGGTATGGCATTTATGTTTTATCTTAAGCCTGCTGGAACTAGCGACTATCACATTTTCACTCAGTGAATGCTCAGTGTTTTGAATGCCAGAACCAATTAGCTTATAGATCATTTGGATAAATAGCTACTCCATATTAGAAAAGAGTTGTTTAGGAATTGCGTTTAAGTTTTATTTAAAGCCTGTTGGATCTAACGACTATCATATTTTCACCCAGTGAATGTGCTGTAATTTAACACAAGAACTATTTAGTTTTACAGATCATTTTGGATAGAATGCTACTCCATATTAGAAAACAGCTGTTCGGAACGGTGTTTGTTTATTTTAACCCTGCATGATCTGTTTGCTTTCTGAATTTTATTATGTACTGTCCAGAATTACCTGCTTGCAGCAACATTTCCTGTTTAAATTGTGACTAGCTTTGTTATTGTTATTATACATTAACTTGTGGATTCATCTGTACAATTGCTAGTAGGCAAGAAATGATTTACTCAGCTGTTATTTTCAATATTGTGTACCCAATGTATAGGTCTTTTTCTAGCGTCTTTCTAGGATTTTTGCTTTAATATACGGACCTATGTTACTAGATCTAATAGCTAACCTGCCTGCTATATTATTATTTTGTATTACTTCATTAAGGTATGTATATTGATAGTATTTTGTCTTATATGCCTAACACTTTTTGCATTTTTGAGTTTTTCTAAAGAATGTTTTTCTCTTCACTACAGCTCCATGTCTCTCTCCCAATGTTCCAAGCTCCTCAACCTTGTCTATCCTGAATTAGGAGTCAAATCTCACTGCTTGACGTAAAGGAGCCCTGTAATAGTCTCCCACTGTCTCATCTAACTACCACATATCTCTGTACCCTTCCAAGAAAGGAAGTCAGAAAGTATATAATTTTGCCTAAAAATCTGGCTACTATGCATTTATTGTAACTACTACTTTCTACCAGTCTAAGGTACGCTTCCAAACTTGTTTAGCCAGCAGCCATATCCCCCTCTCTACCCTCTGTCACCTCTCTCTCTCTGTACAATTTTTAAATATCTGTATTGCCTGTAATTTTGTGTCTTCATTATCCCAGTTAAGGTATTCTTCCTATATACAGTGTTTTACAAATGTATAGTCTTTGCAAGTATATCATTTCCATCCACTCAGTGGTGCCCTCACCTAGTCCACCTTCCATAGGGCTATCCCTCTGCCCCAGATCCTACCCCTCACATTTCTACTATCATCTCCAAAGCAAACTGTTTGTCTCTTACTGCTACCACTACTGCATCTCTGGACTCTATCCAGGCCAGTAAACTAACTCTCCCTCAAAAATAAACATGTCACTGATTTTTTTTCTCTAAGCCTAGCCCTATTCTTATCTCTACCCACCCCGTTCGCCCTGCGGGCTCACTCCACTCCCCTACCCTACCCCCAAATTACACCCACCCCCAGTGCACCTGACTTTATACTTCCCTAGCCCCACCCCCAACCCTAATCTACTAATTACCTCACTACATTGCTCTTTATCAATTAACAGGTTCTGGCTCCTTTGGTTAGCCTATCCTTTCTACACCTTCTATTCAGTCTAACATTCCCCACCTCACAACTGGTCTTCAGTTTCTTCCAAATAGCTTAATCTCCACCACCTTATACCCCTCACTATGTATAACCACTGCAGGTCAACACACCTTAACATTCTTTTCTTATCCATTGGGCTCACCTCATTACTTATATCTCATGGCTTAACTTGCTATGAATCCCTAACTTTTGCTACATTTCTATATCCCCTAAGACAAACAAGCCCTATCTCTCCTATCACCTCCCTAACACACAGTAACATAACATCCTCTTCATCCATCCTTCTACCTCACTTTCATAGACTAACCCATATTAAATATCTCCAAATGAGAAAAGGATACCCTTCTCTCTGTAAAATTGTCAAACTAACATGTAACCCTCATAATTGCTTACTGCTACATGGTGACATCCACCCAAACCCTTGTCCTAACTTTACCACCCTTAATACTTCTTCAGCCAATACTACCACTCCCCTCAATGTCCCAAAAAGCCTAACCTCTCTACTTATAGGTCACCTCAATATACGAAGTGTAAATAACAAAATTACCCAGCTACACGCCCTATTAGACATCTATTCCTTTGACAGCTTATGCTTTACTGAAACTTGGCTTAAACCCACAACTAAAGACAATGACATTGTCCCTCCAGGCTATAACATTCTCAGACTAGACCATCTAAATAAAAAGGGTGGTGGGGTAGCAATACTGTTCAAATCTGAACTGAAGGTCACATCACTAGATATACATCCTCCACCACCTAATTACGCAGACATTTTAACCTCTAAGCTCCAAATTAATACAAATAAATCGATATACATTATCTGCTCATATATCCCCCCAGGTAATACCATCAGTTCTCTTGAAAATACCCCTAGCTGGCTTTCCATGTCTCTACCACAAGAAACCATACTCCTTGGAGACTTTAATATTGATTGGAATGGCTGTACCTCTGCCAGTCCAACTACTCATATAAACCTCTTTGGCTTCCAGCAAACCATTACCTTCCCTACCAGAACCCCCAAACCTAGCAAGAAACAAACCACCTTAGATTGGATGCTAGTTAATAGTGACCCCCATACTTATCAAACAGGTATACTCCCCAATATAAGTGACCATTCTCTTACTTTCATTTCTAGGCAAAAGACTCACACTCACAATCAAATAGCTTTTAAATCTACCAGAAACAAAAAAATATCTCAACCCAGTTAATTTCCAAGGTGAGCTCAAAGCTTGCAATTGGTCTCCCCTAAAATACCTACCTCTTGACGAAGCCGTTTCATACATTAACAAAACATTTTTGCAAATCCTTGATTACCACACTCCCACTTGCACTGTTAGAATTAAAAACAAACCAGCTCCCTGGCTCTCTAAGGACACAAGGCTAAACATTCGACTAAAAAACAAACTTTGGTCCAAATGGAGAAAAACTAAAAAGCCAACTGATCACCTAAACTTTAGACAATGTCATAATATCACTAAGAAATCCATAATCCTTGACAAAAAAATTCTACCTCAAAGTCCAACAGACCCAACAACAAAACCCACAAAATTTCTGGTCAGGAATCAATAAACTACTCCAAACAGGACAGTCCAAAACACCTACACCCTCTAACTTAACAAAAACTTCTCCCAACCAAATTGCTGACACCTTTAACAAATTTTTCTCTGAAACAGTCCAATCACTAGCAAATACCTTACCGCCTGTTACCACCGCCAAATCACCCTCACTAACCAACTTGCCCCAGTCATTTAACTGTTCCATCATCTCTAATACACTCCCTGCTTCTTAAACTTAAACCATGTCTGCCATCAGCTGACCTCCTTCTAGCTGAATACCTGCAAATTGCAGCTGGTGTACTTGCCTACCCTATTTCTATCTTAATAAACAGAACCATTTCTGAATCTTATGTCCCATCCATCTGGAAAGTCTCACATATCATCCCATTGTATAAGGGAGGTACCTCAAATGAATTATCAAACTTCCACCCCACAGCCCTTCTCTCTCCCCTAGCTAAAATTATGGAGAGATGTATCCACCGTCAATTACTTCATTACCCCTCCAAAACAACCTACTAGTAGACTGCCAACATGGTTTCAGGCCACACCATAGTACTACAACAACTCTTCTATCCTTTACAGACTGCATTAATAAAAATAGGAATACTAACCTGCTATCTTCTGCGCTCTTCATAGACCTCTCAAAGGCCTTTGATATGGTTAACCACCAACTATTGATAGGTATACTTGAATCACTTTCTCTTGAATCTCAATTAGTACAATGGTTCCAATCCTACCTGGAAAACAGAAAACAAGCTGTCCTGTGGGACAACAATCTATCCTCTCAGCTTCTTATCACCCTTAGAGTCCCACAAGGATCAATTCTTGGACCACTCCTTTTCACAATTTTCATTAATGATCTGAAAACATCCCTTCCCCAAACTACATGCATACAATATGCCAATGATTCGACTCTGATATGTGCCGCAGCCACTCCAGCAAAACTCCAAACTAGCACACAGTCTTTACCTTAGTTGAAAACTGGTTCCATCAAAGATGTCTCCTCCTTAACCCAAAAAATTATTACTGTTTACTCCCACACAGAAGTCCCCCTCTATCAGTTTCATATTGAAATCAAATAATGGCACAGAAATTGCTCTCAACACCACCACCAAACTCATCTGTGTAATAATAGATAACAATCTCAACTTTGACACACACATTAATTCAACTATTAAATCAGTCAATAAAAAACTTGGATTCTTCTATAGAATTAAACCTTTTCACACAGACTCAGCTGAGATTTCTATTGCCCAAACCCACCTCATTTCCACCCTTCTCTACACCTCCCTATCTGTACTAACCTATCCAAAAGCAATCTAAATAAACTAGCAACCTCCTACAACAACATAGCCAAATCTGCCACCGGTGCCCCTTTCCGTACCCACCATTACCTTAATCTTAAACTTCTAGGATGGCTGGAAGTACAAAATCAGCTACTTTTCCAGCAACTCATTTTTATCCACAAGATTTTACATCATCCTACAAATACTCCCATACTTTGTAGCCTTTTCAAGTCTTATAAAAATCTCCCAACCCTAAGATCTGCTAAAAAGCTACAAGTCGCCACCATAAAATCCAATAACAAATCCGGGGACCGCCTGTTCTCAATTGCTGTTGGTAATATTTGGAACAAACTTCCAAGTGAAATAACATCCCTTACTTCGTCCAACCTTTTCAAGAAACAATTGAAAAACTTCATTAAAACCCAATGGCTCTGCCCCGCTCCAATCCTGACTGACACTATTCTCCTTTTTTCCATTTACTCCCTAACTAAAACATTTTTTTCTGATACTTCTCTATCCTCTAAATTTGACTTGACTCAACACATTTTTTTCTTTTTTTTTTTTTTTTTTGTACCTCCTTACTGTGCTGTGTAAACTCATGCACATTAAATCTTTTTTTATATATAAACTGTAAAAAGAGCAATTTGTTTTTTCCTATGTGTAGCGTAATAACTGTTTGCTATAACATTCCTGCCAATCAGTTGCATACCTATGTAATTGTTTTGTATTCCCACTGCTTTTTTGTGGACTATTTGTATTAAAAAAAATTATTTTGTTTCTTTTTCTTTCTCGGAGCTTTTTTCCTCGGGCCTCTACTGAAAATGGACATATATCCAGTTAGACTAGCCTGGTCAACAAATGTAAAATAAAGAAATAAATGAAAATAAATAGTGACCCCCGGGGTGAATTTTATATTTCCCATCCACTCATCAACATTTCTCTTGAAGAGGGCCAGTGAGGTGCGCTGTTTGACATGCATGGGAAATCTATTCTATAGCATGGGCAGTCTCTGGGTTATGAACCTGTCCCTCTAGCACGTTCTGTTGATTGTGGTAATGAGGTTGAGGTCTCTGGAGCATGTGGAGTGGAGAGATTAGGATTTCTTTAGATGTAGCATTTCTAACAGAGCTAGGTCAGACATGGTTTTGTAAGTCAAGTAGAGATTGTCTCTAAGTAGGCGATATGAGAGAGAGAATAGTTGGAGTTTTTTTAGTCTGTCCATATAGGACAAGTATTTAAGGCCTAGGATCCTCTTTGTGAGGTTCTTTTGCAGCCTCTCCAGTTATTGCAGGTCTCTAGTGAGGTACATGCCAAATGAGGCATTGTACCCGATGACTGGCCTAATGAGGGAAGAATAGAGGGAGACAATGACCTCTTTCTTCCTGGATGCAAAACCCTTAGTAATGAGATGTGCCACATAGAAGGACTTTCTGACCACAGTGGCAAACTGGGGGTCAAAAGAGAGGTTGCTGTCAACCTGTGTTCCCAGATCTCTTATAACTCTTTCTGTGTTCAGTGGACTACCATCAATGTGGTAATTCATGGGAACCAGGATATACATTATCTGCTCATATATCCCCAGGTAATACCATCAGTTCTCTTGAAAATACCCCTAGCTGGCTTTCCATGTCTCTACCACAAGAAACCATACTCCTTGGAGACTTTAATATTGATTGGAATGGCTGTACCTCTGCCAGTCCAACTACTCATATAAACCTCTTTGGCTTCCAGCAAACCATTACCTTCCCTACCAGAACCCCCAAACCTAGCAAGAAACAAACCACCTTAGATTGGATGCTAGTTAATAGTGACCCCCATACTTATCAAACAGGTATACTCCCCAATATAAGTGACCATTCTCTTACTTTCATTTCTAGGCAAAAGACTCACACTCACAATCAAATAGCTTTTAAATCTACCAGAAACAAAAAAATATCTCAACCCAGTTAATTTCCAAGGTGAGCTCAAAGCTTGCAATTGGTCTCCCCTAAAATACCTACCTCTTGACGAAGCCGTTTCATACATTAACAAAACATTTTTGCAAATCCTTGATTACCACACTCCCACTTGCACTGTTAGAATTAAAAACAAACCAGCTCCCTGGCTCTCTAAGGACACAAGGCTAAACATTCGACTAAAAAACAAACTTTGGTCCAAATGGAGAAAAACTAAAAAGCCAACTGATCACCTAAATTTTAGACAATGTCATAATATCACTAAGAAATCCATAATCCTTGACAAAAAAATTCTACCTCAAAGTCCAACAGACCCAACAACAAAACCCACAAAATTTCTGGTCAGGAATCAATAAACTACTCCAAACAGGACAGTCCAAAACACCTACACCCTCTAACTTAACAAAAACTTCTCCCAACCAAATTGCTGACACCTTTAACAAATTTTTCTCTGAAACAGTCCAATCACTAGCAAATACCTTACCGCCTGTTACCACCGGCAAATCACCCTCACTAACCAACTTGCCCCAGTCATTTAACTGTTCCATCATCTCTAATACACTCCCTGCTTCTTAAACTTAAACCATGTCTGCCATCAGCTGACCTCCTTCTAGCTGAATACCTGCAAATTGCAGCTGGTGTACTTGCCTACCCTATTTCTATCTTAATAAACAGAACCATTTCTGAATCTTATGTCCCATCCATCTGGAAAGTCTCACATATCATCCCATTGCATAAGGGAGGTACCTCAAATGAATTATCAAACTTCCACCCCACAGCCCTTCTCTCTCCCCTAGCTAAAATTATGGAGAGATGTATCCACCGTCAATTACTTCATTACCCCTCCAAAACAACCTACTAGTAGACTGCCAACATGGTTTCAGGCCACACCATAGTACTACAACAACTCTTCTATCCTTTACAGACTGCATTAATAAAAATAGGAATACTAACCTGCTATCTTCTGCGCTCTTCATAGACCTCTCAAAGGCCTTTGATATGGTTAACCACCAACTATTGATAGGTATACTTGAATCACTTTCTCTTGAATCTCAATTAGTACAATGGTTCCAATCCTACCTGGAAAACAGAAAACAAGCTGTCCTGTGGGACAACAATCTATCCTCTCAGCTTCTTATCACCCTTAGAGTCCCACAAGGATCAATTCTTGGACCACTCCTTTTCATAATTTTCATTAATGATCTGAAAACATCCCTTCCCCAAACTACATGCATACAATATGCCAATGATTCGACTCTGATATGTGCCGCAGCCACTCCAGCAAAACTCCAAACTAGCACACAGTCTTTACCTTAGTTGAAAACTGGTTCCATCAAAGATGTCTCCTCCTTAACCCAAAAAAAATTATTACTGTTTACTCCCACACAGAAGTCCCCCTCTATCAGTTTCATATTGAAATCAAATAATGGCACAGAAATTGCTCTCAACACCACCACCAAACTCATCTGTGTAATAATAGATAACAATCTCAACTTTGACACACACATTAATTCAACTATTAAATCAGTCAATAAAAAACTTGGATTCCTCTATAGAATTAAACCTTTTCACACAGACTCAGCTGAGATTTCTATTGCCCAAACCCACCTCATTTCCATCCTTCTCTACACCTCCCTATCTGTACTAACCTATCCAAAAGCAATCTAAATAAACTAGCAACCTCCTACAACATAGCCAAATCTGCCACCGGTGCCCCTTTCCGTACCCACCATTACCTTAATCTTAAACTTCTAGGATGGCTGGAAGTACAAAATCAGCTACTTTTCCAGCAACTCATTTTTATCCACAAGATTTTACATCATCCTACAAATACTCCCATACTTTGTAGCCTTTTCAAGTCTTATAAAAATCTTCCAACCCTAAGATCTGCTAAAAAGCTACAAGTCGCCACCATAAAATCCAATAACAAATCCGGGGACCGGGGGGGGGGGGGGTTGTGGATTTCCAAGGTGATTAGTTTGTGGTCAAATCTAACCAGGGAGGAGTTGACTATTGTTGTAGAGCAATGGTTGCCCATGTTAGTAATGACCAGGTTAAGGATGTTGATACCTCGAGTGGGGGTAAGAACGAGCTGGTCCAGGGCATTGGAATTAATGAATTCCAGGAAACGTTAGGCAAGTGTATTGGTACATGAGTAGTTTTCCCAGTTAATGGAGGGGTAGTTGAAGTCACCCCATATGAAACTGTTAAACTGGACCCTAATATTCTCCAGGGTGCATAGGAATGTGGATTGTGAGTCTTGGGACATGGTTAGGAACCTATAGCAGACTACAACCTGAATCGTTATCTTACCCAATGTTAGCTGCACCTGAAGTATCTCTGATGAGTTATGTTGGGCTACCAGTCTGGAGGTGTGCACATCCTTTATGAATATGGAAACACCACTGCCTTTGGAGCTTCGGTACAAGTTCTGGGGGCCGAAAGATGTGGAATGAGTTATAGCCTGGTAGTGCAGGGGTGCTGGGGTCCTTTCCGCTGCCTTGAACCAGATCTCTGTTACAGCACAAATGTCGATGTTCTCCATTTTAAGAAGTGCTTTGAGTGAGTGCATTTTGAGATTTAGCATTGAGCAGCATGACCCTCATAATGCATTTGTTTGTAGCTGTTACTGTAGTAATCTGGTCTTTGGAACACTGCCTAAAAAAAGGCACTAGAGGGGTGGAAAGAGTTTTGGCCAGTATCCGGAAGTCCAGGGGTGACAGATGCAGGCCATCTCTGGCAAAGCATTGAGGTCTGTCAATCATGTCACCCAGGCAGACAGATACTGGGTCCCCTTAGAATGACACCAGAAACTTAGCCAATTGTTGAAATCAATAATTTTCTTCTTGTATTGTGGCATCATTCTGGGTGATGGTAGGATGCTGCTCAGGGCTAGGGTCATACCCGCCTGGGCTACATAATTCAGGAGCTCCTCCATGTCTCTTTTCATGTAGTCCAAGGAGGTATGTCTCAGGTCATTCACACCCTCATGTACAATGACAGAGTCATATTTGTACCTGTTGTTGAGGAACCCGAGTGAGTGCGTTATGTGGTGGATCCTGGCACTTGACAGGCAGCTGACTGTTACTTTCTCCTTATTCAACCTAGTGAGTGGGACATCAGTGTGCCTCACTATCGAGTCACCTATGACTAGTGTGTTGGGTATGCTGTTTTGCCTTAAGGGCTTTGGTTGAGTGGCAGATTGTGTAGGAGAGTTATGTGTCTCGTGATTAGTGTTGTGTTGTGGTGGTTGAGTTCGTGTTGCCTTGGAGGTCTCTGCTGTTTTGGTATATGTTTATTGAGATCCTCCATGAAGGTGGATGTGTGTTTTGTGTTTTTATGTGAAGGCAGTGTTGGTGTCTGTTCTGGAGGGCTATGTGTTCCATGTGGTGGGGTGCAAGTGTTGACTTTCTCCTCTTGACCAGCTATTTTGGTCTTGGCTGGAGAGTGCGTGACTTCCAGTTTAGATATATAAGTGCATCTCTCACAAGTCCAAGTGTTGGGAGGTAAGAGGAGGGAGTTGTTGGTGTACATGAGGCAGTAAAACCAGTAAAGTGGTGTAAAAATGCTTACCAAAAAACAAATAAACCAAAAAATAAGCACCCTGGTAGTCAGTCTCCAGTCCGTTTATTATATAAAAAATCAGTTAAACGCTTTCATCAAACAAAGTTGACTTCATCAGAACAAAGTACTTTTAAAAAGCAGTTTAAATAGGTTTAAAACAACCATAATTGGTTAGAAAAATAACCAATGAAAGCCATTAAATGAGCATAAATCATGAATATTAATGTTCAAAATAATCAGAATAGGAAAAACCATTAAATCAATATTGTTCACTGTCATATTAATAAAACGTTAAAACAAATGAAGGGTCTTAGACATGTCCTGCTTTCTCTTTTAATACTGGCAGGATAGTCAAATAATCATTTAACCCTGTATGTACATTTGCAGCCAACCATAACTGCCACAACAGCTCTTTTTTACACAATGCATTTTGCCAATCCCCCCTCTTGAATCTACTTGCACAAAATCCAAATGGCAAACCCAGAGAAACCTTCACAGTGTAAACTGTGTCTAAACAGGGCATTAGTTTCTCTTTTATTTTTTACATCATATAGATGCTCATATATTCTGGATTTAAGAAGCCTCTCAGTCTTTCCAACATAAAATGAAATGCAAGTAGTGCATTTCGCAATATATAGTAGTTTGCTGGAAAAACAATTTCCTTTCCTGAGAAACAAAGTATTACCATTTTTATTAGCCAGGGTAATAGAAGTGCCCTGTAGAATATAATGGCAATAAGAACCTCTACCACAGAGTCTGGTACCATTTAGGTTGCTGTTAGCTCCACCATTACTAACTTTCCTTTCAAAGACCAACCTTAAATTAGGTCCTATTTTAGTAGAAAAAGTGGGTTTTTCACCCAAAATCTGATATACTGGTTTTAAAAATACTCCAGTACATGAGGCAGTTGCTACATTGCCTCAGAATGCCTAAGTTCACCAGGTTAATAGGAGAAAGCACAGGGAACTGACCCTTAGATATGCCTGGAGGGGTAGGCATTAATAATAAGTACTGGAGCTGTTTCCTTGTAGAATGTTTAGTGCTTGTAGCACTTTTGTGTGCTACAATAATTGCTACAAGAAGTCTGGTAAAGTGCTAGACTAATAAGCTAGTAAAAGTGCAGGAGAGGCAAGAACTAGCAGATCTAAAGGAAAAATTGAAGAACAGACTTTGGCACCACTCAGAAGCTTACAAACAGTCCTGGATGCAGCAAATCTGTATCCGGACTAGACTAGTTACAGGAAAGGCGGGAAACAAGCACAAATGTGGCCTTTTAAACCAGAAAGTTGAAAGAGATGGAAATAATTGCCCAAATGGCCAATAAACTATAATTTCTGGGCCAGAAACCCCTCATCTTGTGGTAGATAGGCTACCTAGTGCTTACCACTCCCACTGATAAGCTATAAGGCTTCCCTCCAACACAGAAAGGCTTGGGGGGCTCAGAAGCTTACAAACAGCCCTGGATTCAGCAAATTTGTATCTGGACTAGACTAGTTACAGGAAAGGCAGGAAACAAGCTTAATTTTTTTTTACAGAAAAGCAGCTAAAACAGCACTAAAAACAATTCATATGCAGTGCAAGGTAACACACTTGAGTGTGTAGCAATATTAAAGCAAATAGAGTTTAAATAAATGCAATTTATTCGAACCGTATTCTGAACTGAATTCAATTATTGTTTTATTCAACTCCGAACAGTCAAAAAGTTCCAGAAATATACTTATCACTGAGAAGCACACTCAGTCAGACCACAAGGAGATTCTAGCAAAGTTTTTTTTTTAGTAAAGTGGAAAGGGAGAAAACAGGAACAGAAGATAATTCAAGGTTAAGAACCTAAGTGGGTTGGCCTTCTCAAATGTTTTCTCTGTATTAGGTAGAATGAGATAATGACACTAGATTGGGATGAGTGTCCCAGATCAAATTTACAGTAGGGGCGGGCAATTGCAAAGCCACAAAGTATAAGAACAAGACACCAATAGGGAGGGGGTAGGAAACTATTACAGCCACTAGCTACACCATTAGGCAGAAAACACTACAGAAATGTTTATCACAGCAGAAAAACAGCAGTGATCTACTAAATTAATGTTTTAAACAGATAAAGGAGAAGGAGCCTCTAGAGAATGTTTTTAACTGCAAACAAATCCGTTATATGATACATTCCTTGGCAGGAAATCAGAACAAATAGCAGGCCTCTATTCAGACTATGCTACCTGACTAGAACATAGAAATCTCACAAAAATTGCACAGAAAAGCACAAATAGAGCACTCACAAACAGAAAATACAAAAGTAGTTTACAGTTAAGTAATTCAGTAAAATTGCAATTACAGTAATGAAACATTAGCAATGAAAAATACTGTTAAAACAGTATAAAACAGTACACAAATGCAGTGAAACAGTAAAAAAAAGCTTTATAGCAGTGCAAAATGTAGTAGATTAGCTGTATGGCACAATTATAAGCATTAAAGAAATGCAATTCAATGAAATATATGTTAGAAATAACTTATTCTGCTATTGGAGTCTTAGGGAATTTCTGCTTTGCCCCAGTGATGAATCACCACTCCACAGCCTGGTAAATACAAGCATAGCCCCCTGCAGACACAGGGTTTAAATACCAGAAAGGATGGAAAGTCTAGAAGCTGGAATTACTACCCAGTCCTGCTAGCCCCTGCTCTTTTACCCAATCACTCATGCTAGAGAAGGTCAGAAAACCCTGTTACTCTCAATAACAGATAAGACAAGACAGTATCAGCAGAAGATGGTTGCCAGACACACAGGAAACTCAACAAACAAAACAACTAGGCCTGGATAACAGCAGGCCTCTATTCAGACTATGCTACCTGACTAGAACACAGAATCCTCACAATAAATGCACAGAAAAGCACAGATAGAGCACTCACAAACAGAAAATACAACTCTCAGTATGAAAAAAGCAGTTTACAGTTTAGTAATTCAGTAAAAATGCAGTTACAGTAATGAACACTATTACAGCTACTATTTATTTATTTATTTATGTATTTATTTATTTATTTATGTATTTATTTATTTATTTATTGGCATTTGTTGACCGGCAAAGTCCACTGGGCCATTGACCCATTTTCAGCGGAGGCCCGGGGAGAAAAGCTCCACTGTAATACATTCAAAAATAAAGACATTAAGACATTTAAGAATTAAAAAAAAACATTTGTACATTTTATACCATTGTGGTAGTACATTCAATATAGTACATTTAAATGAACATATTTATAATTCTATATTCAAATAAAAATTCTCAGAAGGTTTGTAAGCAAGAAAGAGAGTAAAGTCAAACAGTAAAAGGCAGAAGTATATAATGAGGTAATTTGTGAGTGTCACTTAGGATATTTAGGAATGAGGTAGGGAGGCTATGGGGGTCTGATTGTTGTGCAGTGACAGAATAAGTTTTTTGGTACTGTAGCTTGAATGATGATTTTAAAGAGTTTTAAAGATTCCATTAGAGTTATATGGGAGGGTGGTGTGTTCCAAAGTTTGGCTATATTACAGGACTATAGACATTGTCCAGCTCTTTTGTTTGGTTTTATAACCTTTATTAGTTGTTGCTGAGATGATCTAAGTGACCGAGTAGGAGTGTAAGTTTGTACGGCTGAGTGAAGTGCTGGGAAGAGGTGGGGTTTGAAAATTAGTTTATGTGCTAGTGTTAGTTGGGTATAAGAAAGATGGCTCGAGAATTCGAGCCAGTTGAGTTCTGCAACTGTTTCACAGTGGTGTGTGCGGTTAGGTTTTCCTGAGGCAAATTTAGCTATTTTATAATAGCAGGATTGCAGTTATTACTAAGGGATGAAAGTAGGTTAGCAAAGATAGCACTTCCATATAGAAGGGAAGGGAGGACTAGGGTAGTTGCTAGTTTAGCTTTGGTTTGCTTGTTGAGGTATAATTTGTGCCTATATAGTTTGCCTAATTTAAAGTGTACTTTTTTTATTATGTTATGAATATGTGGCTCAAAGGTAAGTTTGTCATCTATTGTCATACCTAATAGTTTAGCAGTTTTAGCTATTTCATTTTCAGTTTCATCATTAGAAAAAAATCTGAAAGTTTATGCTTGGTGGTTTAGAAGTGAAAAGGAGCAGGTTTTTTTTGGCGTTTAGTAATAGTTGAGAATTATTTAGCCACGTTTCTATAGAGGTAAAAGCTTCTTGGGTTATTTTGAGAAGGTCAGAGAAATTGTCGGCGGAAGATATAATTGTCGAATCGTCAGTGTATTGGATCAAGTTTCCTAGTTGAGAGATTTTGTGAAGGTCATTGATAAAAATATTGAAGAGTAGTGGCCCTAGAATGGAACCCTGAGGGACTCCTACACTATTAGGCAGAAAACACTACAGAAATGTTTATCACAGCAGAAAAACAGTAGTGATCTACTAAATGAATGTTTTAAACTGATAAAGGAGCAAGGAGCCTCTAGACAATGTTTTTAACTGCAAACAAATCCGTTATATGATACATTCCTTGGCAGGAAATCAGAACAAATAGCAGGCCTCTATTCAGACTATGCTACCTGACTAGAACATAGAAACCTCACAAAAATTGCACAGAAAAGCACAAATAGAGCACTCCCAAACAGAAAATACAAAAGTAGTTTACAGTTAAGTAATTCAGTAAAAATGCAATTACAGTAATGAAACATTAGCAATGAAAAATACCGTTAAAACAGTATAAAACAGTACACAAATGCAGTGAAACAGTAAAAAAAAGCTTTATAGCAGTGCAAAATGTAGTAGATTAGCTGTATGGCACAATTATAAGCATTAAAGAAGTGCAATTCAATGAAATATATGTTAGAAATAACTTATTCTGCTATTGGAGTCTTAGGGAATTTCTGCTTTGCCCCAGTGATGAATCACCACTCCACAGCCTGGTAAATACAAGCATAGCCCCCTGCAGACACAGGGTTTAAATACCAGAAAGGATGGAAGAGTCTAGAAGCTTGAATTACTACCCGGTCCTGCTAGCCCCTGCTCTTTCACCCAATCACTCATGCTAGAGAAGGTCAGAAAACCCTGTTACTCTCAATAACAGATAAGACAAGACAGTATCAGCAGAAGATGGTTGCCAGACACACAGGAAACTCAACAAACAAAACAACTAGGCCTGGACAACAGCAGGCCTCTATCCAGACTATGCTACCTGACAAGAACACAGAATCCTCACAATAAATGTACAGAAAAGCATAGATAGAGCACTCACAAACAGAAAATACAACTCTCAGTATGAAAAAGCAGTTTACAGTTTAGTAATTCAGTAAAAATGCAGTTACATTAATGAACACTATTACAGCTACTATTTATTTATTTATTTATGTATTTCTTTATTTATTTGCATTTGCATTTGTTGACCGGCAAAGTCCACTGGGCCATTGATCCATTTTCAGTGGAGGCCCGGGGAGAAAAGCTCCACTGTAATACATTTAAAAATAAAGACATTAAGACATTTAAGAATTAAAAAAAAAACATTTGTACATTTTATACCATTGTGGTAGTACATTCAATATAGTACATTTAAATGAACATATTTATAATTCTATATTCAAATAAAAATTCTCAGAAGGTTTGTAAGCAAGAAAGAGAGTAAAGTCAAACAGTAAAGGGCAGAAGTATATAATGAGGTAATTTGTGAGTGTCACTTAAGATATTTAGGAATGAGGTAGGGAGGCTATGGGGGTCTGATTGTTGTGCAGTGACAGAATAAGTTTTTTTGGTACTGTAGCTTGAATGATGATTTAAAGAGTTTTGAAGATTCCATTAGAGTTATATGGGTGGGTAGTGTGTTCCAAAGTTTGGCTATATTACAGGACTATAGACATTGTCCAGCTCTTTTGTTTGATTTTATAACCTTTATTAGTTGTTGCTGAGATGATCTAAGTGACCGAGTAGGAGTCTAAGTTTGTACGACTGAGTGAAGTGCTGGGCAGAGGTGGGGTTTGAAAATTAGTTTATGTGCTAGTGTTAGTTGGGTATAAGAAAGATGGCTCGAGAATTCGATCCAGTTGAGTTCTGCAATTGCTTCACAGTGGTGTGTGTGGTTAGGTTTTCCTGAGGCAAATTTAGCTATTTTATAATAGCAGGATTGCAGCTTATTACTAAGGGATGAAAGTAGGTTAGTAAAGATAGCACTTCCATATAGAAGGGAAGGGAGGAGTAGGGTACTTGCTAGTTTAGCTTTAGTTTGCTTGTTGAGGTATAATTTGTGCCTATATAGTTTGCCTAATTTAAAGTGTACTTTTTTATTATGTTATGAATATGTGGCTCAAAGGTAAGTTTGTCATCTATTGTCATACCTAATAGTTTAGCAGTTTTAGCTATTTCTTTTTCAGTTTCATCTTTAGAAAAAAATCTGAAAGTTTATGCTTGGTGGTTTAGAAGTGAAAAGGAGTAGTTTTTTTGGCATTTAGTAATAGTTGAGAATTATTTAGCCACGTTTCTATAGAGGTAAACGCTTCTTGGGTTATTTTGAGAAGGTCAGAAATTGTCGGCGGAAGATATAATTGTCAAATTGTCAGTGTATTGGATCAAGTTTCCTAGTTGAGAGATTTTATTTCATTGATAAAAATATTGAAGAGTAGTGGCCCTAGAATGGAACCCTGAGGGACTCCTACACTATTAGGCAGAAAACACTGCAGAAATGTTTATCACAGCAGAAAAGCTGCAGTGAGCCACTAAATGAAAGTTTTAAATTGTTAAAGGAGCAAGGAGACTCTAGAGAATGTTTTTAACTGCAAACATATCAGTTATATGATACACTCTTTGGCAGGAAATCAGATCAAAGAAACAGCAAGCCTCTATCCAGACTATGCTACCTGACTAGAACACAGAAACCTCACAAAAAATGCACAGAAAAGCACAGATAGAGCATTCACAAACAGAAAATACAACTCTCAGTATGAAAAAGCAGCTTACGGTTAAGTAATTCAGTAAAAATGCAATTAGAATAATGAAACACTATCTACCAATGAAAAATACAGTTAAAACAGTATAAACAGTACACAAATACAGTGAAACAGTAAACAAACCTTTATAACAGTGCAAAATGTAGTAGATTAGCTGTATGGCACAATTATAAGTGTTAAAGAAGTGGAATTCAATGAAATAAATGTAAGAAATAACTTATTCTGCTCTTGGAGTCTTAGGGAATTTCTGCTTTGTCTGAGTGATGTATCACCAGTCCACAGCCTGGCAAATACATGCACAACCCCCTGCAGACACAGGGTTTAAATAGCAGAAAAGATGGAATAATCTAGAAGCTCAAATTACTACCCAGTTCTGCTAGCCCCTGCTCTTTCAACCAATCACTTGTGCCAGAGAAGGACAGGAAAACCTATTAAGACTCAATAACAGAGAAGACAAGACACTATTAGCAGAAGATGGCTGCCAGAAACACAGGAAACTCAACAAACAAAACAACCAGGCCTGGATAACAGCAGGCCTCCATCCAGAGTGTGTTACCTGAATAGAGCACTGAAACTTCAGAATAAATGCACTGAAAATCACAGAAAAAAAAACAGAAAATACAAATCCCAGTATGAAAAAGCAGTTTACAGTTTAGTAATTCAGTAAAACTGCAATTAGTGTAATGAACACTATTACAGCTACTAGCTACACTATTAGGCATAAAACACTACAGAAATGTATATCACAGCAGAAAAACAGCAGTGAGCCATTAAATGAAAGCTTTAAACAGATAAAGGAGCAATGAGACTCTAGAGAATGTTTTTAACTGCAAACAAATCAGTTATATGATACATTCCTTGGCAGGAAATCAGAACAAACAAACAGAAGGCCTCTATCCAGACTATGCTACCTGACTAGAACACATAAACCTTGCAAAACATGCACAGAAAAGCACAAATGGAGCACTCACAAACAGAAAATACAATTCTCAGTATGAAAAAGCAGTTTACAGTTAAGTAATTCAGTAAAACTGCAATTACAGTAAGGAAACACTATCTAGCAATGAAAAATACAGTCAAAACAGTATAAAACAGTACACAAATGCAGTGAAACAGTAAAAAAAAGCTTTATAGCACTGCAAAATGTAGTAGATTAGCTGTTTAGCACAATTATAAGCGTTAAAGAACTGAAATTCAATTAAATAAATGTAAGAAATAACTTATTCTGCTCTTGGAGTGTTAGGGAATTTCTCCTTTGTCCCAGTGTTGAATCATCACTCCACAGCCTGGTAAATACAAGCCATCTCTCATACTGTTATTCAGAAAAGTACTAAAACAAAAAAAAATGCCATATGGAATAAGCAGCCAGAGCTTTTAATGAACAGTTAAGGACTTTCATTCCTCACAATATAAGGAATTTCATCAGAACTGTTTTAATTGTCATCATAACCACATTATGCAACAGAAATAATCAACACTCAGTTAGTGTTGTTGGTTACAAGAGAACTTCACTGGCAGTTGCTGCTTGATGCCTCAGCTACACCTCATTTAAATGACAAGGTTTTCATGCTGAGTCTGTTACAAATGAAACGGGACAGACTACAATTTTTCGGGAAAAGTTATTTTCTTGTTGGTGGTTTGTAGTAACAATGGTATTTTTATTTTTACATTTTGTGTGGCAATTTATGTACTGATTCATTTATGGAATATTTGCTGTTGAATTTTTTTTAATATTGGTTAGCACTAGTGTGTATTTTATTAGTGATTTAAACAATGGGTTATTGATAGCCTAATGGACTGAATGTTGATTATTTCTGTTATATAATGTGGTTGTGATAACATTTTAAACAGTTCTAATGACATTTTAAACAGTTCTGATGAAGTTCCATGTGTTGTGAGGAACGAAAGCGCTATTAAAAGCTCCGGTTGCTTATTCTGAGTAGCAACGTTTTTTGTTTTAGTGTTTGGTTATGTAGTTCGAGCATTGTTGGTGTCATGGTATTTGGTTGTTATTCAGAAAAGTCTTAGAAGATATTTTTATCTATGTATTCACATTCAAGTCTGTACAAAATGTCCAGCCATTTTTACTGCATTATATAGACATAACCATTTTAAGCATATGTATAGTTTAGAGAGTTTGCATCTGAAAAGCAGAAATTCATGGTAGCTTAGAGTCCATGGTGGTCCAGTGGTTAATGCTCATTACTCTTACCAACACGGCCTGGGTTCACTTCCTAGCTAGGGAATTTATATTTCAATGCAGTCTCCTAGTTTTTTATGATTTCATTTTGCTTTTTGAGTAGTGCCCACAGTGAGTAGTATTCTGAAACTATTTCACTGTACTTCACAAGCCCTGCTTGATACAATGCATTGAATTCTCAGATCATGTTGAGATTGGTACTTTCTGTCTAATGTGGGGACCCCTCTGAATGCAAAGTTTATGAAATTGCCATAGTATCACATAGAATTCATACACCTGTCTGGTAAACTAGCGCATGCCTACTGTTTACTAATGGTGAGATAGTGTTCGCTATAGCACATCAGTAATGGATGCAACAAAGCCTCAAATCTGAATTCAATGGCTGTTCAGCCTTTTGTCTAATTCTAAACTGCCCATATTTAGAATAGCTGTTATCTGTTCTTAAAAGGGTGGAAAAATCTATGCAACAAAATTACACTATTTAGAGTAACTATGCATTTGTAAAAGGCTGGGAAAATAATTGCACAAATTTGAATACATCAGTCAGGGCTGATTTTGCAGCATCACATCCACCAAAAAGAACAATATCATGGTATGACACTTTGACTTTATAGATCCTTCTCCCAGTTCCCTTCCAAGCATTGTAATCACACTATACTCAGACCTCCTGCTCTGACAGGGAGAGATATGCATGATTAACTCATACACCAAGTAAGACATACAATTGCTGTTCACAGTTAAGGGGATGCTCTATTTGAAAGTCAGGTAATGATGGTTGCTCTCACTAATATTATATTGGGTGCATCTTATCACATCAGTCACTGACTGCCCCAATGAAATTACTGCTTTGATTTAATGAAAAATGGAGCAGCAATAGTGTTTCAGTATCAGTTTAACATTCAGGGACTGGGTGCAATGAAAAAAACAGAATGTAAAATAATACAAATAATAATATCCTTACTGAAATAACCGAGCACATGTGATGCAGATATTTAAATATTCAGCTCAGCTGCTAAAAGCAACAAGCTATGCATATATGAAACATTAAAAATACAAAACGTTCAAACATAACAATACTTTATTTTGTTGTATGCTGACAATCATCAAACTATCTTAGTCACCTTAATGTGTATTCATTCAGATTTTGCACTTATTGCACATTCAATGGTTTCAAAGAACAGTGACTCCTTTAATACATCATCTAGTGTACTAAACCAGCTATCCAAACCTGTTTCTCTTCAGGAAGGACAAGAACTACATCTCAGATAGTCACAGTCTCTCTATTATTCAGTCTTGTTTCCAGGAACTCATTTGTGGGTCTTTAATTAATGTTTAGCTAGATATTTAAAGACAAACCAGTTTTTAACAATAGTTACTTCCCAAGGTAATCTATTCACAAGTGAAAATGGGTGCTCTTTGAATATATCTTTGCATCTCGCAGCAAGCAGTGATTCAGCAAATGTTTGTAAATTCATAGGTAGTTACTAGGCATTTGGCCTTCTAGATCATTGAGGTGCCTTGCCCAATTTCTCAACTACACTAGAGCACTCTCTGGTTAAATGACTTACTTAAAATCACACAGCTGTCAAATGGTGTCTGAGCGAATCAAACACTTGACTATAGGAAGTAGCTCATCAACAGCTCATAGCTTTAATCATCTTTTCTAAATGTCAAATAATCTACCATTCTTTTCTGCACAAATACTATATATACAAACAGTCACATAGTTCTGTAAAGATTTTTTTAATAGTTTTCTAATGGCCTATTTTTGGTTTTACTCAGAATGTTTAACTTTCTAAACCTTAGCAACTAAATTTAGAAGAAATTTAGCTCTGCCCATATTGAATATTACAAACCTACAAGAAGGTAACTACTGCATTTGTTATTTTGAAACACCTAGTAATTATCTGATGTAACCAGACAACCACTGCTGGGTGAACTACCAATTAAAACTTTACTTTTCGAGTGTTGAGTGTGCCTTTTAACTGGATGTTTAGCTATGAATCCAAATACTTGTGGCCACCCTATCTGGTTACTTGTAAAGATCTTGGATAACTGCCCTGGCTGCTTTTGTTTCATTGTATAATTTTTTCTCAACTCCATGTTTGTCTGTCAGCCTGTTGTTAGATATATTGCCTTGTAAATAGAGTAGACCATGTCTAGTTTTATTTTTTTTTTTAAACATGAGTCGGAGATCTGTAGCAAGACATGTTTATTTGAAATACAGTATATGTCCATACAAAAATAAAACAGTATTTTTACAAAATATTTTAGTTTTATGCTTTGTCATCACTCAAAGATGATAAAGAACAACCTGCTAGAGCTAAAAAAGGAAGACCTTCAAAACAAACATGGACCAAGGCTGTGCTACTTTCATACAAATCTGTGGATCAGAGTAGGGCTTACACCTATGAAGTACACTCAATTTAAATACTGTAAGATAACAGGGACTGTACATAAAACAGCACAGAATGGCAGGATAAATAGTTGTGAAATTAACATTACCAGTAGCCATTTTCTGTGGCATACTGTATATTTTAATGTGTCTGTGCTGTCATCTTTTATTCATTGTCACAGTCATAAGGACACACTATAACTGTCTCACTTTTTTTTTAATGGCAAATCTTATCTGGAATTATAGCTAGAAGGTACTGGTATTTGAGAAATTGCTAATTTCTGTCTGCTAAGAAGAAATTCTGTCTGCTCCTTTGCATAGTCATCATTATCAGCTTACATTTCCTTCTGTGAATGGCATCATGACCCTTGCAATAGCATTATGGAGAATTATGTACAAGGGCAGAATGCACTGAAGTAATGTTAATACAATTTAAATTAACATTGAAACAGGAAACTGCAATGCAGAAAATAATTATGTAAACATATATATTGTTTTGGCAAAGAGTACAGAGGCTAACAGGGTCCTATTTAAAAAAAAGAAGCTGAAAGTAAGTTATTAGAAACTGCAGGGGAGAACAACAGAGCTGGGATACAGTGGGCAGAAGCTAACATTACTGAAAGCAAGTAATGCAGTAAACAACACTTTGTCATATGTCAAGACTATAAAGTAAACAAACAAAAATGGCACGGGATCAACGGCAGCGTACTGATAAAATTTAATAAAGTTCAAGCAACCAGTGAATGGTAAAAACTGTATTCACAGCAAAATAAAACAAAAAAGCCAACAATTTCAGATAAAGAGCTTTTCGTCTGTTAAATAAACAGACTTCATCAGATCAGGATCTGGATCAGGATCATCAGGATCTGATGAAGTCTGTTTATTTAACAGACGAAAAGCACTTTATTTGAAATTGTTGGCTTTTTTGTTTTATTTTGCTGTGAATACAGTTTTTACCGTTCACTGGTTGCTTGAACTTTATTAAATTTTATCAGTACGCTGCCGTTGATCCTGTGCCGTTTTTGTTTGTTTACTTGTACCAGTTTTTCCAGTTTTGGCATTAAGACTATAAAGCAAGTGTGCATCTAGTAAGACAAGGTTCTCTGCAGGGGATACAGTGTTACAGGGTGCTTAGTAAAGATAGTGTTGTAAATACCCATGAAGATCTACAAAAAACATGAAAGCAGTGACAAAATAAGGCAGGGATGTTTCAATGCCAGTGAGCCGCTGGCCATCATCTTCAAAATTAAACAAGTTTGGGGGCTCTGCAGTGAAGTGGAAAGTGACTGGTCTAACTAGTGACCATTTAATTGTACTGTGTACACATATTTCAGAATAGCAGCCTCAAAAATGTACTGTTAATGAAAACAAGCCCCAAAAGAATTTACTGTAATGTTCTGACATGTTCCTGCATTTTTTAGAAGGATCATCATTCCTGAGGGATATAGGGTGTTTATGTCTGGGGATTCCATAGTATTCTATAGATACGTTACAGCTAAGTGAAGGCTTGGGGTGGGACTGTTGCCTCCCTTTCTTGACAACATCTATAAGGAAGGTGACATTCTGATTCTGAATTGCTGGCACTATACTGCACAAACAAAATCAGCTCAAATCCCACATGCAACACCAATTCAGATGTAAACACTTTGGAGCTGAAACATGCCTTCCAACAAAAGTGCATACTGACTTACACGTATAACACTCTACCTCAACTATGATGAGCAATCCTACACACATAAATATACACAGTTGTAAACAGCCTCACTAGTGCTACCCCAAACACAACCAAATACACATTTGTTTACTGGGTTATGCCTTGCTGTTTGCATAACCCCATGCATTTTTTCTTACACTCCATTTTCTACAACATCAAATTCCATCTCTTCTATGTTCTAAAGTAGAAGACCTACTGAAAAACAAATACACTATTTGCAATCTGATGCATATCTACTGCATTAGCTGCCGAGTACTAAATTTGGTTTGCTAATTCCTAGTCTTATTGCTGCCTTTCTTTAGGTAAAGATGACCTATTTTGCAAAATCTCATTTTCACTGTTTACTTTGTGATTTTTCATATTTCACATACCTATTAACAAATAAATAAAAACAATAAAAATGTATACAGAGGTTGCCTCTTTTAATATTTACCAGTATTACATCCCAGACATCTGTAAGGAATTCCCTACACAATCTTTATAAAATGTTTATAGGTATATTGTAGAGAAATACACTATTTGGAGCTCTTCTTTTGGGCAGGAGACATTTTCTTTGAAATACGTTTTACTTAATCGGTAGGGTTATTTATTGCTATTAGGTGGTATAAACAACACTTGTTGGAAGGTACTAGCTGAGTTGCCAAAAGTAATCAGTTCTTCTGGTACACATTTAGCACTGTGTGGGAATGAACTGTTTACTCACAATGTATTTGCATCTGGCTGTGTGCTTCCTGCATGTCTGTACACTCTCTAATAAAACGTCTGACAGTAGTGTTATACATGTCAGCTGTGGGAAGCAGGTGGTATGAGACCAAGTTTGAAAAACAGCATGATAATTCTCTGCATGCATTCTGAAAACAGAGAAATTATTTAAAAATAAAGTATTCTGTTAATTTCACACCATCAAAAATATGAAAATGATCCCATGTCTGGGCTCTTCTCCTTCATTCCATATCAACTCTTGTGTCTATTATCAGAGCCTTGAAACATGCATGTAGGTAAGTTGTGCTCTATTCATATTACTGATGTCAGAAAAATGCTTAACATGCTTGTTAAGCACTCCTCACTGCTATTAAGCTCTAGTCTCGTACTATAGTTTTAACAGTGGATTGTGGTCATCACAGGAAAGAGTCAAAAAGCACAAGGAAAACTCTTCATTCAGCCTTTTAGAGTGGTGGATGAAGTATTTTAACAGCTATGAAAGATCGTATCACTTCCTGCTTCTCTTCCGTGAAGTCCAATGTTTATGCAGTAGTACTAAGTTTTACAGTTTGCAAACACTTTAAGCTCCTACACTATTTTTTCAAACTATGGTTAAGTAAACATCCCTGCACTAAAACAAATTATGACTGGATCTCTACGATCTTAACTCAGCTTGTTATGTGTTTTCTACAAGGATGTCAAAATGCCAAGATTTACCTTTCGAGATTTGATCTCAAAGTGAATTTCTTCATATCCATGTCTGAAGCATGTAACAACTTGGTTATGACTGGAGACATGATCATAATCTCTTGGTAGAGTTGGCACATATTTAAACACTATCAAGAACAGACAGACTTACAATAATACCATCTCCAAATAAAGAGATGTTTGTGAAGTCTCAAGTACTATCCAAAGATGAATGGTGGTCAGGTTTGTAGAGCTACAAGGAAATATAGTTTCACAGTAAAGATGAAGGATAAACAGAAAACATTTCCTGAAGAAGTCACAGATCAAAACAACAGCAGAGTTTAGAAATGCATAAGACAGATGATGCCATTCTTATCAGCAGTGAGAAAAAAGGGCAATCTTTTTTTTAAGTAGAATCTGCAATTTATCAAACAAATAGGAAAATGAGTAGACAAATGGCCAAATGGCTATCTGCCATCAGATTTCAAGTGTTATGTACAATAACCATATTCCAAGAGCCCACCAATAAGGAAAATACCTGTTTAAATGATACAGGACAGAGGGCTGGATTCATAAACATACAAACTAACGTGAAATGCTGACCTCAAGGCAGTGCAGAATGCTAATGGAATTTGGTGGGGGTGGCATTTGCTAACTAGCATATTATGAGGGGAGAGGCATATGCTAATTAGCCATATACTCTCTCCTTGAAACTGCCACAAGGAACCCATCTACACAACTAAGCAATTCAAAAAAGACAGCATGGCATGGATCAAGGTGGGGGCAGTAAACCACCGGACATTAGGACTTACAGTCTTAAGTCCTGCAATGGCACCAATAGCAGTACAGGAGTGGGAACCACTAGACCACCAGGGATGACTCTTTAAAGTACAGTAATAGCATTGACATCATAATGGGGATAAACTAGACTGCCAGGACCTAAATTTTACATGCCATAATGGCAGTAAAGTGTTAAGGAGTTGGGGGATCCATGGCATGGTACAGACATACACAGGAACTGTAGTGTGTGTGAGTTTGCGTGTGTGTGTGTGTGTGTGTGTGTGTGTGTGTGTGTGTGTGTGTGTGTATCTATGTACTGTATGTGCTTGTGTAAGTATGTGAGAGGGTTATTAGAAGGGGATTCCACTACCAACACAAAGAATCAAGGAATGCAAACCTCTAAGTACTGTACAAGAAATAAGACATTTAAAGCACAAATGTAAGTCACCACCAAATAAGCATGAAGCAGGGAGGCAGGAAGAACTGCGAGAAAAACAAACATGCCATCAGACTTTCTACTGTCTTACCAATTCATGACTCATTACATCTGTAACTCATCAAACCTATAAGATGTAGTCAACATATAGGAAAAATAACACTGTACAAAGAAAATAATAATATTGTTTGTGTATACACACACACACACACACACACACACACACATATATATATATATATATATATATATATATATATATGCATACACATACATACGTGTGTGTGCGTATATATATATATATATATATATATATATATATATATATATATATATATATATATATATACACACATACAAATACATATGTATATATATATATATATATATATATATATATATATATATATAGACATATAGATATAAATAGATACACAGATCCACTTCTGAATCTCAAAATATTGAAATGTTGAATTTCAGTATTTCGAGACCAGAATGTCGAAAGTGCACAAACACGAAAACATGCAATACTGAAAAATCAAAACATGGTAAAATACAAATCACAAATAAAATCTAACCCTCCCCAACATAGGTTCATAGGTAGGTACTAGGCTATCTGCCCGAGGGCATTTATAAGCCTAGCCAGAGTGTGTCAGCTTTCGCCACCCCATTGATTAATTAACTGAGCCTCTGTCAAGAAGAGCCAATGAAGTGATCCCAGGGGTGTATTTTCTGTTACCCATCCACTCGTCAAAGTTTCTCTTGAAGAGTGTTAGTGAGGGGCTCTGCCTAATGTAGTTAGGAATTTTGTTTCAAATCATGGGGAATCTGTGTGACAGGAATCTATCCCTCCAGCATGTTCTATTTATTGTTGTAGTGAGGTTTAGCTCACTAGAGCGAGTGGCTCGCAGTGACTTGGATTTCTTTAGGTGGAGCATGTCCATCAATTCTGAGTAGGACATGGCTTTGTAAGTCAGACAGAGATCACCTCTGAGTAAGCGATATGCGACTGAGTACAGCTGGAGTTTTTCCAGTCGGGCTGCATAGGACATATGTTTGAGGCCAGTAATCCTCTTGGTGAGGTATTTTTGTGGTCTTTCCAGCTGTTGGAAGTGTCTTGTGAGGTACATCCCAAATGGGGCATTGTACTCTATGATGGGTCTGATGAGTGACGAGTAGAGGGGCACTATAACCTCTTTATTTCTATATAAGAACCCTTTGGTAATTAGATGGGTTACATAGAAGGATTTCCTAACTACTTTGGAAATATGATTGTCAAAAGAGAGATTACTTTCTACCTGGGTCCCCAGATCTCTTATTACCTCTTCTGTATTAAGGGGGCTGCCACCTATGTGGTAATTCATGGGTGTTTTGTTTTTCCCAAACAGGATGACTATGCATTTTTTGGCATTTAGCTTGAGACCATGACTTTGACACCAGGTGTCCGTCTCAGTAAGGCCCTTTTGGAGAATGTCCATGTCAGCCAGAGAGTCAATTATGGCTCCCAGTTTGCAGTAATCGGCGAATGGGGTTAGCCATAGTCCTCCTGTGTTTGCCTGTACTTCTGAGAAGTATATGCCGAACAGTAGGGGTCCCAGGACTGAGCCTTGTGGGACACCACTTGTGACTGGTTTAGAGTCGGACCTGGAGCCCGCTATTCTTACCGTACAAGCTCTGTCTGTACGTTGGCAACCCATCTCATGACGTAGGGGTTTATGTTCAGGCTGGTGAGATTTTCTATAATTCCCAAGTGGGGAATGGCGACAAAAGCCTTGGCGAGGTCAAGGTAGGCTGTGTGAACTACCTTCCCCTCATCTATGGCCTTGGTGACTGTCTTGAAGAAGTCAACCAGGTTTAGTAGGCATGATCTACCCTTAACAAAGCTGAACTGGGTCAGGTCAAGTGTTTGGAGGTTCCCAATGTCTTTGTTAATGAGTTCCATGATGATGCGCTCCACAGCCTTGCAGACCAGGCTAGTCAGGCTTATGGGGCGATAGTTACCAGAGTCAGTTGTGGCCCCTCCTTTGTGGAGTGGAATACCTGTTGCTGTGTGCCATTCTATGGGCACGTAGCCTGTGGAGAGGCTGAGGATGAACAGTGTGTTTAGGTGGGGGGGTTAGTTCGTTCTGTAGTTCGTGCAAGACGCAGCCTGGGACACCATCTGTCCCCATTGATGCTGTGCTTTTGACTTTTGAAAGGGCTGTTTTCACATATGCATCTGTGATTTCTGGGACACTACACTTTCTGGTATTGTTGTGGGCCCTTTTGGGGGTGAGAGGGGGGTGAAGTTTGCACTGAATCAATCTGCCAGGATGTTGGTAATATCAGTGGGTTCAGTATATTTTGTGCTATTTTGCACTAGCTCAGGGCATATCTGTGAGTTGCCACTTAGATTCTTGACATAGCTAAAGAAGGCTTTGTGGTTATTTTTCGAATCCTTGGCTATTTTTCTTTTGAAGTTAGCCTTGGAGGATTTTATGAGGGACCTTAGTTTCTTACTGATACTGATCAGGGATGTCTTTCCTTCTTGGGATTTGCTTTTTTTCTGAACGAGTTTCCTCCTTCTATTGTATAGCCTGTTTATAGCAGGGGTCTACCAGACTAGTTATCTCTTAGGGGAGTGAGTCTTGGTTTTGCTAGGTGCTCATAGAGTGCATTTGTAAAGGTTCCTGCATCTTGGACACTGTTATCCTTTAGCGTGGGGGATGTGAAACTTGCCACCTCTGTCTTAAGTAAGGTGAAGTTTGCAATAGAAAAGTTTTTCACTGTGGTTTCCTTAGTTGGAGATGGTGGTGTGGTGTGGACATCCAGAGTGATTAGTTTATGGTCTGATCTAACCAGTGACAGGTTGACCTCCGGTGTGGAACACCTGTCGCCCATGTTGGTGATGACCAGGTCCAATTTGTTTTCACCTCTGGTAGGGGAGTTTACCAGCTGATCCAGGGCATTTGAGTTGATAAATTCCAGGAAGCGCTGGACCTGGGAGTTTGTACTTGAGTTGTTTTCCCAGTTAATGGTAGGGTAATTGAAATCACCCAATATCAGGGTGTTTGGTAGAACCTTCATGTTTTCCAGTGTCTCCAGAAAGGAGGAATGGTGGTTCTGGGTCATGGAGGGTAATCTGTAGCAGGCACATGGATGATCTCTGAGGTATCATGCTGCGCCACTAATGTGGAGGTGTAGGTATCCTTGATTAATATGGATACACCCCCTCCTTTTGTGTTTCGGTCCATGTTCTGGGGCCGAAATGTGTGGTATGAGTTGTAGCCTGGTAGTGCTGGGGTGCTCTGTGGAGCCTTGAACCAGGTTTCAGTTACTGCACAGATATCGACATTCTCCATACTGAGGAGTGCTTTGAGCGTGTGCATTTTAAGATTTAAATTCCTGACGTTGAGTAGCATAACCCTCATTTTTTTTATTTGTGCTGTTTACAGAGGTGGGTTTGACTTTTGAGCCTTGCCTAAAAAAGGCACTATGGGGGCAGCAAGAGCCTTGGCCAGTATTCGAAAGACTTGGGGTGACAGGTGCAAGCCGTCTCTTGCAAAGCAACGAGGTTGTCGAGCATGTTATCCCAGGCTGACAGACACTGGATCCTCTTTGAATGACACCAAAAGCTTAGCCAATTGTTGAAATTGATAATTTTTTCTTTATACCGTGGTATCATTCTTGGTGAGGGCAGGATGCTACTCAGGGTCAGGGTCATACCCGCCTGGGCTACATGATCAGAGAGCTCTTCCATGTCTCTTTTCATGTAGTCCAGGGAGGTACGTCTCAGGTCATTCACTCCAACATGAACAATGACAGAGTCATACTTGTACTTGTTCTGGAGTGACTTGAGTGCTTGTGTTATGTGGTGGATTCTGGTTCCTGACAGGCAGCTAACAGTAACCTTCTCCTTGTCCAGCCAAGTGAGTGGGACGTCAGTGTGTCTGACTATAGAGTAGCCTATTACTAGTGTGTTAGGTATGTTATTTCGCCTTAAGGGCTGTGATTGTGCGGCACACTGATTTTGTGTTTTATGTGTTATCTGGTTTGTGACGGGAGGTGCAGGTTTTTTGGGTGTCTTCTTTTGAGGTCTGTGATGCTTTTAAAACACTAAAAAACTCAAACCAAATAACATCGGGGGAGGGCAAACCAATAAAAGGCATCCGAATGACAATTTAATTAATGAAGAGAGAATTAATTTGTCATTTATGAATAGTAGTGAATAGTAGTGGTCCTAAGATAGAACCCTGTGGGACTCCTATAGTTATGGGCAGCTGAGGAGAGAGAGAATTTTCTCATTTCATAGCTTGGTACCTGTCAGTTAAGTAGCTCTGGAACCAGGTAAGAGTGGAATTTGATAGGCGATATTGGTTTAGTTTGTTTAGCAGGATTTGGTGTGAGATTGTGTCAAATGCTTTGGACATATCCAACAAAAGAGTTGACGCCTGCAGGCCTTCATTTTTGAGACGGTTTACTGTTTCTGTGAAGCAGAGGAGGTCTGTAGTGGTACTATGGGCAGGTCTGAAACCATGCTGAGTAGGTGACAGGATGTTGCTGTCTAGGAGATATTTTAGCATCTGGGTATGGATGCATTTTTCTAGGATTTTGGCCAGGGGGAGAGTAAAGCAATGGGTCTGTAGTTATTAAGTTCAGTGGAGGTCCCGCCTTTTTGTATGGGTGCAACATAGGATATTTTCTAGAGTTTGGGCACATAGTTTTCAACAACTGATCTGTTTATGAGAGTGGACACTGGGATAGCAATAGCATCTGTTGTGAGTTTCAAGAAATAGCTGGGGAGTAGGTCAGCTGCTGTTGATGAGGTTTTTAATTTGGAGAGCATGCTTTTGATTGAAGTGGTGGAAACTGTTTTGAGGGTAAAGCTAGTATTAGTGTTATTTGTGTTGGGGGGGATAGTGAGGAAGGAACTGTCCTGTGATACTAAGGATAGAATTGAGATCACAAAGTGAGAGTTGAATTGTGTTTCGATGGGAACTTTAGTGTTAGGGGTGGTTGGTTTGGGAGTAGCCTTTTGGGTGGATTTTAGTAGCTGGTTTACATTTTTCCAAAATTTATGGGGGTTGTGTTGGTATTTGGTTTGTAATGTTGTGTAGTATGATTTTCTGTCCTGCCTAATGCATTTTTTTGCACAGTTGTGCAGTTCTTGGTACTTAGTTAGGTTTTGTTTTTCTTTGTTTTTTTGATAGTAAAGCCAGGCAGTGTCTCTGGACTTGAGGATTTCTTTGGTTTCTTTACTGAGCCAGAGGTTTGTAGAGGTTCTAACCATGATTTTGCGCAATGGATCGATAGTGTCTAGGTGTTGTAGAAACGTTTTGTTGAAATATGCTACAGCCTGGTCCAGTGGGAGTGTTTTTAGGGGGGTCCAGTCAAAGTTACAGAGTAAAGTGTTGAGGAACTCAGGAGAGAATTTTTTTGTGTTTCTAGTGGATATATAGTTAGTGGTTTTGCATATGCTTGTTCTACTACGTATAAAGTATATTATGTTGTGGTCACTTGAGGTGTCTGGGGGACTGCCTGCGTGGGGTACAATGTGGGGTGGTTAGTTTGGATCCAGTCAAGGATGGATTCCCTTTTAGATTTTTTATCACATCTAGTTGGAATTTGGACTAGCTGCTGGTAGCCATGGAGATTTATTAGATTACTTGGTGGTTCTGATATACAGATGAACCAATCTAGGTTGGAGTCTCCCAGAATAAGGGTTTCTTGTGAATATGTGGAAGAACACCAGGATAAGAAGTCTTCAAGACTAGCAGGTGCATTACCAGGTGGAATATAAATCACAATTGTGGTGATGACCTTTTTAGGGTGAAGTTGAAGTTGTGAGATAAGTATGTCCCAATTATTGGGGGAGGGATAGGAGTTTGGTAATTGATATACAGTTAAGTTGGACTTGTACAGTAAGGCAGTTCCACCCCCTTTACGAAGTGGTCTGTCTTGTCTAATGATATTGTAGCTGGTACGGAGAACTTCTGAGTTAGCTATGTTTTTATTTAGCCAGGTTTCTGTTAAAGCAACTATGTCTGGGGAGTAGTGTGCTATTGTGGCCTGGAGTTCAGGTATTTTATTTCTGATACTTCTAATATTAATATTTAGCATTAAAAGATGGTTGGTTTTGCTGCTGTTGTTGATTTGCCCTGGGATGAAGATAGTGGGGCTGTTACGTTCTGACATTTGTGTTGGAGCAGTTTGTGTTGGACAGGATGGATTTGGGCCTGGGTTGGGGTGGATATCCCCACTTATGGTGAGCCTGGTGTTAAAATGGTGATACAGATGTTGGAGTTTGATGAGGAGTGTGGGAAAGTATTGTGTTTTTTTGGAGTAGGAATGAGAGCATATGTGTTTAGTTCTGAATTGGTCCGTTATGTAGTTCTTGAACAATTGTGGGCAGATATTATTATAATGTGCAGTGTCTGTATATGAGAGTGCATAATGTAGTGTTGTGCTACTAAGTTTAGGGATATTGCTAGAGTGATAACTTGTGGTGTTATAAAGAATTATGAGAAGACAGACTAGACTTAGTTGTGTGATAGTCATAGTTATAAAGTTTAAGTTGGATCTAGGTGGGGGTGACTGAATAGGAATCACAGGGTTGCACTACATGTGGATGGGTAAGTAGTTTTGGTGATGTTAAAAATGCCTAGTGAGAATGAGAGTGATTGGGAGTATTTTGTGTGGAGCAAGTTGGTGTGGTATAATGTGATATGACTTGAGGAGCTGTGATTGGTGGAGGTGATGTGAGGATGAGCTGTGGGTGTGGCTGTGATTACTATAAATGTAGAGGTAGTGGGGGCAGGAGGAAATAGGGGGAAGGGGAGGGGAGATAGACCGAGCATTAGCGAGGGCGAAAGGAGCGGGGCAGAGCTCGCCAAGACAAGAGTAAAAAGTATTACTTTACAAATCTGAACACTTTAAACAAATTCCTGAGGTCTAATGGCTTACCAGCAAGCAGAATGCAATTGCTGAAGAGCACTTGTGTCCTGGTGGGAGACTAGAAATTTAAAGATGGCTCCATGCTCAGCAGAATTCTAATATAGACTTAGTATTGGGGGAGGGAGATAGCACAAGGGGTGTAAACCAGGTGGAATGCAAAGAAACCAGAGAGACAATCAGTGGAAATCAGTGAAGGCCTCAGAGGGGGTAAGTAATAATTCAAACTACCTGTAAAGTGAAGGAGAGAAGAGACAGCAAAGTTTATTAAGGTTGGGAGTGTGTCTTCACATTGACTTGCTGATTAGTAACCAGATTGTGCACAGATTAGAGTAGGGAGATACATTAGCAATGAAGTTCTGTCTTAGGACCACTACTATTCACAGTCTTCACAAATGACCTCCATACCTCCACACAGCATGCATCTATCATTCAGTATGCAGATGACACTACCTTAATCTGTGCTGCACAAAATATTCCCACCCTCCTGAAAACAACTCAACTGGCATTCTCTGATGTTGAAAACTACCTAACCAAAGCCCAACTTATCCTCAATCCAAAGAAAACTCAGCTTATGATTATAACCAGTTCTAACAAAAACACTGATAACAGTCAATTCACTATCTACTCCACAAATGCTACTCCAGTCGCTCCAGTGGCACAGGCTAAGCTATTGGGAATAACCATAGACTCCCATCTAAAATTTGATAGTCATCTCAACTTAACTATTAAAAAAGTACATGCCAAACTGGGATCACTCTACCGTATCAAACCATTTCTTACCAACAACACAAGATCAGCCATTGCTCGCTCCCAACTTCTATCCACCCTACTCTATGCATCTCCCATTCTGACTAATCTCAACAAAACTTGAACTAAGCAAAATGTAAGCCTGCTATAACAGAATTGCCCACTTTGCTGCAAATTGCTCATATAGAACTCATCACTGTACAGCTCTGAGAGAGCTCCACTGGCTTGAACTGCCCAACCTCCTAACCTACAATCAGCTCTGCCTCTGTCATTCAATCTATTACCTCCCCAATAAGTGTCCTGTCCTCAAAAGCCTAGTACAACATCACTTAGCCAAAAGGCCTCTTAGATCATCAAGCAAACTACTACTAGAAGTAACCAACAGCTACAATAGCTTTGGAGATGCACTATATAGTAATTCAGTGGCTAAAAAAATGGAACTCTGTCCCCATTAGCATTCAAAACACATCATCCAAAGCCTCCTTTAAAGACCTCATCAGGCAACATCTCAAGAAAAGTTGGCAGTGCCATGATTGCTCCCCAGGCTAGTGAAAGCAGATAAGGTACACATACTAAACCTAGAGTACTTGATAATAGTTTTCAATCTTACTCACAAACACTGGCTAATCTACAATGCATGTACTGTACCCGTGTACTATGTATGTATTCTACCTATGTTCCAAATTTCAGCTGTACACCACAAATCTATTAATTACCTTTATTTTTAAATTAATATATTTTGTTTGTTCTCGCCACTGTAACTGTCGATGTGCTGCATACCACTGTAAAAACATGTCTTTTGTAATTTGTGTGTATACTGATC
Source organism: Protopterus annectens (assembly GCF_019279795.1). Lineage (NCBI taxonomy): Eukaryota > Metazoa > Chordata > Ceratodontiformes > Protopteridae > Protopterus > Protopterus annectens. Next base: position 1,113,880,662 of record NC_056728.1, read on the forward strand.
ATGTCTATATAACTAAATGTATCTGTAATTTTTCTATGTGGAGCTTTTCTCCCCAGGCCTCTGCTGAAAAAGGGCCTTTTCGGCTCAGTTAGACACCCCCGGTTAACAAATGTAAAATAAGTAAAACTTTCTTATGCATCAGGCTTTAAGAATAATGAAGCCGATAAGGGAAGGGGTTTGGTTATAATCGACACGTTTGATTATGAAGAAAGAATGTTAGCTACATTAAATACTGAAACATATCATGAGGTCAGTAAAAAAGAGTTGAATGTAGCTTATAGGAGGGTGCATATATAGCATTTAATGATATGTTTCCTGAGAATAGAATAGATATTGGCACTTACAATTTTTTAAATATAGTTTCTCCTGTAATACCAACTATATTTGGGGCACCAAAAGTACATAAGAATATGAATAATCCGCCATTATGGCCGATAGTGGACGGCCGTAATTCTATTACTTATGCATGTGCAAAGTATTTGGACAACACTGTAAAGAGTTTGATAACAAAATGTCCTCAAATTTGTAAAGACTCATGGCATTTCCTTGAATTAATTAGACATACACAGTATTGTGACAGTATTTTTTTAACAGTGGACATTAAGGACTTATTCTCTGTAATTCCTCATGAAGATGGTGTACAGGCTGTAGAAATCTTCTTAAGAGAATGGGATTACTCAGTGCAAAATAAATTTATACACTGAATTGTTAGAAATAGTTCTTAAAAATAACTATATCTATTTTAAGGGCAAATATTATTTACAACAGGTGGGGGTAGCCATGGGCTCACCTTGTGGCACAATTTTTGTGAATATTGTTATGGTGGTATGGGAACAGTGGTACATTTATGAGAGTAAGTTTTTTCAGCATATTAGCCTATATTTACATTATTTGGATGATATATTCATCCTGTGGAATGGCAGCCAAACATTATTTGATACATTTTTTGCATGCATCAATGAAACTACTTCGTATTTAACATTTACACAACAAGTGGATAAAAATGAGATTAATTTTTTGGATGTCACTTTGAGTAAGGACAGGGACAATAAAAGATTTAAAAAATTGTAGTGCGAGCCTGGAGTTAGTATATATAGTAAAGGGGGGTGTTGGGGGCACAGCCCCTACAGTGGAGGGTGGGGAGGGTAGCCTCCTACATAGTTTGGGTATATATTGTCTTCTGGAAAGAGTTATTAATTCAACTTGTAAGTATCAATGTCTATGGTTTAAAATGTTTAAAATAGGTTAGGGTCTACATCACCCACACCCTCCCAATGTGGGGGGCTGTGCCCCCCACACGCCCCTTTACTATATATACTAACTCCAGGATGACACTACAGTGGAGAACAGGGTATATACCTTTCAGCAAAATGAGTTTCAGTCAAATGAGTTTTCAGTGAAGTGAGCTTTCAGTGAATTGTGCTTAGGCAGCTGAGTTTCAGTGAAATGAGTTTTCAACAAAATGAGTTCCAGTGAAATGAGTTTTTGATGAAATGAAGTACACACACACACACACACACACTCACACACACACACACACACACACATATATCTATCTATCTATCTATATATATATATATATATATATATATATATATATATATATATATAGATATATATAGATAGATACAGATAACTGTGTGTGGGTGTACACACACTCATCTATATATATATATATATATATATATATATATATATATATATATATACATATATATATATATATATATATATATATATATATATTATATATATGGTTTACTATCAAAATTGCGAATGGCAGAATGAATTCATTAATTCATGTGAATTACAACACTGAAAAATGCAGACGAAGAAAGGCAGTATGTCAAGTTTAATGCTGATTATTCAAATTTGACATTATTCAACATATGCCTTTCCCTGCACCTTTCAGAACAGCAACTATGTTGTAGTTTTCAGCAGGACATAAGTATTGCACAACACAGAAGTTCCTGGTTTTGCAGTGGGACAAGCCCCTGCACCCCCCTGTGGGGGCTGTGCCCCTACACCCCTGCAAATTACATATTCCAACTCCGAGATCGCACAACAGTGGGAAAATTAGTAAATTTCCTGATCTTTATTGTACCGTGAGCTCTAGCCCTAAGGTCGACCACATATGTGTGAATGCACAGGGCATTCTCTGAACATGGGACTTGAATGCATGTAGGTCAGCAATACGGAAGGCAGCCAACTGTTATTTGTCATTCAATGTTCGCTGAACATACATTTGTCATTTTGATAGTAAACCTACATATATATATATATATATATATATATATATCGATCTATGTCAAAACAACGAATGACAATAATGTCAAGTTGCAAAACAACAAGACTAAAATGACAAAAGTTTACATTCACGTATGTCCAGATCATCGTAAATTTTCACCACGAAAAAAGTCAGTGGGCCAGTGTGGATAACTTTGCCCTTTTCTCCACTGTAGTGTGATCTCAGAATGGGTATATTTAGTTGGGGGATGGGGGGACACAGCCCCCCTCATGGGTGGGTTTTATTTGCTTAGGTTTTTTTTTTTATGTTTTGTTGGCCACCAATTGTTTACTTACCAGGGGAAAATTTACGATGATCTGGACAATCCCGAGGTTCAAAATATCGAACTCAAAAACCTCGAGGTCTTGGAACTCTAAAATTCTGAACCCCCACCCCCCAACAAAGCAGTCAATAAAATGCAAAACAAGTTTTTGCAGGGAGGCAAGCCCTCTCTGCACCCCCACATGGGGGGGCTGCAGCTACCACAACCCCCACTACTTAAATATACCAACTCCAAGATCGCACTACAGCAAGGAAAAGGGAACTCTCCTATTCCACGCTGTATGCCGATCTCCATTCAGATTGTCGAAGCTCTAAAACTTTTGAAGTTTTAAGCTTCGAAATTCTAAATGGGACCCATATATATATATATATATATATATATATATATATATATATATATATATATAGTGTGTGTGTGTGTGTTTGTATATATATATATATATATATATATATATATATATATATATATATATATATATACACACACACATATACGTGTGTGTGTGTGTGTGTGTGTGTGTGTGTGTGTGTGTGTGTGTGTGTGTGTGTGTGTGTATATATATATATATATATATATATATATATATGTGTGTGTGTGTGTGTGTGTGTGTGTGTGTGTGTATGTATGTATATGTGTATGTATGTGTGTGTGTATGTATGTATGTATGTATATATATATATATATATATATATATATATATATATATATATTTTTTTTTTTTTACTTTATTTTATTTATTTTACATTTATTTTACATTTGTTGACCGGGCTAGTCTAACTGAATACATGTCCAATTTCAGTAGAGGCCCAGGGAGAAAAGCTCCAACACATATACACAATATACTAATAAATGTTGCAACAGTACAAGCTTGACGCAGCTGTTATTAAAAAAGTCCAATACTAATGGTGAGCATAATACACATAGTAAAGGTAATATACAAGGAAGTTGTTTACTATATACATATATATATATATATATATATATATATATGAATATATATATATATATATATATATATATATATATACATACACAGAGAATTAAATTGCAATATCATGGTTTATATGGATCATTAAGGAGAAGTCAGTAGTTAGTACAGTATAGTATTAGGTGAAAAGTATACATAGGTCTAAAGTAAAAAAGTTAGTCAGGGTTAGTACAAGGGCATAACCAATGTGTACTAAGAAATAGTTTTAGTTTCTGCTCAAAAAGTGTTATTGAGGACAGAGATAGGAGTTCAGTGGGAAGTAGGTTCCAGTGTTTTCCTACAGAATTAGAGAACAAAGAGTCTCCTGCTAAGTTGTTTGATCTGCTAGTACTAATAAGTAGTTTATTAGAGGATCGTAGATTCTTAAGATTGTTGTAGGGGGTAATGAGAGTAGAGAGTGTAGGAGTATTGGTGGGGTGATACAGGCTCTTATGGGTAATAGTAAGCTGGTGAAATAGAAGCTGATTTTGGAACTCTAGCCATCTTAGTTGTTTTAGATTGCTACAATGATGAGTTCTAAAAGCAGAGCCAGTGGCAAATCTAGCAATATTATTATAGGAAATTGCCAGTTTGTTGAGGTTGTTTTTTGAAAGATTAGTGTACATAGGTGAAGCATAGAGTAGAGTGGAGATTAAATGAGTTCTGGCTATAGCGGACCTGGCTAATGGAGTAAGAAAGGGTTTGATTCTACAGAGGGATCCCAATTTCTTGTTGACTGTTTTTATTGTACTGTTAATGTGAGTATCAAAGTTCAGGTTGCTATCTATAGTTATTCCTAAAAGTTTGATGGTTGGGTCAGGAGATATGAGAGTGCTGTTCTTAGATATGAGTGTGAAGTAAGCTGGGGTTGACTTTCGGGTTGGAGTAAAAAGTAGAAGTTTAGTTTTTTGGGGGTCCAGTAGGAGGCAGCAGTTTAAAAACCATTGTTCTACTGTATTAAATGCTTTTTGGGTAAGGGACTGTAGCTCAGAAGGAGAATTAGCTGAACAAATTATAGTGGAGTCGTCTGTGTATTGAATACAGGTTGCGTGAGGAATTGCTAAGTGGAGGTCAGTAATAAAAATGGAAAATAGCAGTGGGCCTAATATGGAGCCCTAGGGAACACCAAGGGAAATGGGGAGGTGTGTAGATAGATTGTTGTCCCATAGTACAGCCTGCTGTCTGTTGTCTAAGTAAGATTTGAACCAATTTAAGGCTAAAGGTTCAAGAGAGGGATTTCAGTATATTTAAAAGGAGCTGGTGTTTAACCATGTCAAAAGCTTTAGATAAATCTATAAAGACTGAAGAGGAAAGAATACTGTTGTTACGGTTTTTGTTAATGCAGTCTGTAAAGGATAGCAGGGCAGTGGTGGTACTGTGGAATGGTCGAAATCCATGTTGACAGTTGGCGAGTAAGTTATTTTGGATAAGATGGTTAAGTAGTTGCTTATAGACGCATTTTTCCATTATTTTTGCCAGTGGGGAGAGGTTTGCAGAGGTTCTACTGTATGTACATATATATATATATATATATATACATATATATATATATATATATATGTGTGTGTGTGTGTGTGTGTGTGTGTGTGTATATATATATATATCTATATATATATATATATATATATATATATATATATATATATATACAGTAGAACCTCCGCAAGTTGACCACCCAAGGTACTGTAACAAACTGGTCAACATATGGAAGTGGTCAGCATAAGGAACTAGGCCTACTGTACTGATACATACAGGTACTTTACTTTCTTGTACAGCTTTTATTAGAGAATATCATATGAAATCATACATAATCAAAACACAGTAAAATCATACATACTGTATCATACAAAATCAGTACATTTACTGTTTGGTTTAATCATTCTTTCTGAAAAAAAGAGTCAGTCCTGGTCTGTTTCTTATTCTTATTACAAAGGTAAGTGGAGAAAGCACTCTCAACGCTGGCTAGACCACTCAACATACCTGAGAATTTTTCCACAGCAAATGATTTCAACTGCATTATCAGATGCCTGACATCCTCTTCTTTTGGAGTCTCTGCAATTTCTGTGTCATCCTTACTTGCGTCTTCCACTTCATCAGCTGCTTCATGCACTTTTATACCGGTCTGTTCCTCGGACAATATCACTTGGAAAATTGCTTCTGGGTCAGGTTCATTTGCAGGTTACCACCTTATCATCCATTGCAACAAAACCTTCAAAGTCTACTCCTTCAAATTCTGCCATGGGAGATGGACTGTCTGATGGAATCAAAACATTGTGCTCTTGAGCTGTGACAAATCCAACTTTCTTGAAACACTTCTGTATCATTTCTGGCTCAACTTTATTCCAAGCAGAACTGATCCAGAGGACAGCATCCACAGAGTTAACTGATGCAGTGGATGAAGTTGCTTCCACAGGTGGACCACAGGTTTGTGTTTTAGAAATGACCTACTGCAGGAGCTGGGCTTGGTAGTGCATTTTAAATGTTTTGATGATGTCTTGGTCAAGAGGTTGGATTTTTGAGGTCATGTTTGGAGGCAGAAATTTCAGTGTCACATTTGTGAGAGGATTCACTTGCGGATAACCAGGACAGTTGTCTACTGTCAGTAGAATAGACCATTTCTTCTTCATTTCTCAATCGATAGTTTTTACCCACTCCCAAAATAAGGCACCAGTCACCTATGTGCATTTGTTTGATCTCCAAGTGACGGGGAGATCTTCGAGCTTCAGTTTCTTGAATGTGCATGGCTTGGCCGATTTACTAGTCACCAAGGGCTTTAGTTTCTCTCCGGTTGAGCAAGAGCAAAGTAGAACTGTGAAACATTCTTTTGAAAGTTTTCTGCTCTTATGTTTGTCACCCTTCATGGCGAGGCTCCTGTCAGGCATCACCTTGAAAAAGAGTCTGCACTCGTTAGTGTTAAAGATGTCATCATCTTTGAAGCCCCTGGCAAAGTCCGGGAACTTTTTGATGAACTCTTCCACAACTTCTACTGGAATTTCAATGTATTCACCACACAAGACTTCCTGGGAGATCTCATGCCGCAGTTTAAATTTTTCAACTACTTGATGCTTGGAAATATGCCACCCTGAATTCCTGTGCAAATTTTTTAGCCACTTCTTGGCTCATTGGCCCAGAGATTCAGGTGTTAACTGCCCTCATTTGTTTGAAACAGCTTAATGTGGCTTTATTGACTTCATCGAGGGAAGTTTCTTCCTTTTCCACTGCAGGTCTCTGCTTTCCTTACCATATCTCTACAAGTACTCATGTTTACGTTTCTGGATGTCGCTAACTGTGGTCTTGCTAACACCAAAATATTCCGCCGTCTTTCTTTAGCTGCTGCTTTCCACAAAATGTAGAAGAAAAACCTTTTCCTTCAATGTCAAGTCTTTGAGTTCTTTCCTTTGGGCCAACATGCCTTGATAAACTATAAAATTTTTCAGTAATTGTAGGATGTGCCTACAGTTCAGACCAGTCCTTTATGTTGAAAAAATCTTCAGCAACACGTGATAAACAATAGGATGTTAGGCCTAATCCAACACGTGGTAATAATAAAAAAAGAAAAAAGAACTTATACTATAGAAAAAATACTACTACTAAGGGATAAACGTAAACCTTCTACCCCTTGGTGTAGAGTGGACTCAACTAGTCAATTTATAGAGGGTAAATTAATATTGTGTGTCACAGTCCAAGTGGTCAAGAAACAACTTACAGAGATGATCAATACAGAAAGGTCGGTCTTCCACTGAGTACATGTGGTACATGTCCGGTCTATGAAAATTAGTTCAACTTAAGGAAGTGATTAATGTAGGGATTCAGTCAACTATGGAGGTTCTACTGTATGTATGTATGTACGGGGAGATCTTTGTAATGGTTATGCCATTAGTTCCACTAAGAATTGATTTTTAAGTTTTATATGGATTTCTCTATATTCCATTTTTAATTATGCTTAAGCGCTGAGTACATTTTTTCTTTTTTAAGAATATATGAATTACGTTTTCATAAACATTGGAAGTCTTCCTTTAAGTTATTGTGAAACTGAATGCATGAACAAGGAGATGCAAGGTTTTAATTAAATTGAAAGAAGGAAATGACGAAGATGCTAGTGATAGGCTTCCAACCAGTCAGCTTTGAATGTGTATTATTTAAATTTGAATTAATTGTTATATTTGTATCGTCTGAAGAAGCCGAGAGGTGAAAGCGCTAACGAATAAAACATTTTTTATATACTATCTTGGAATAATTCCTGTGATTTCCATCTAGAACCTATTGTGTTGTTGCAGGACTGGTGACTATTTACTGCTGTTGCACTTTTGAATTGATATTGAGCAGCCTGGTGATTACTGTGGCGACAATTTGGATTGAATATATATATATATATAGAGAGAGAGAGAGATAAGTATATACATGTATAAACACACACACACACAAACACACACACACACACACACACACACATATATATATATATATATATATATATATATATATATATATATATATATTTATATACAGGGGTGTAGTTTCTGTTTCCCATCCAGTCGTCCAGGTTCCTCTTAAAGAGGGCTAGAGAGGTACTTTGCTTGACATGGAGAGGGGAGTCTATTCCACAGATGGGGGAGTCTTTGGGACACAAATCAGT